>NC_022026.1:61339269-61376080 GCF_000317375.1 Microtus ochrogaster | reverse complement strand
GGCCCCCACAAAGCCAGAACAAGAAGTAGGATCAAAACCCAGTGCCATTGTCCTTGGCTTCTCAGCAACCCTCATTGTCAGCCATATTCAGAGAGTCCGGGTTTATCCCCTGCTTTTTCAGTCACAACTGCTACCCTTTGTAATAATTTGCTCCATTATTGCTCCAGGTTGATGATTTGCTCAATGGCCTCATTGATCTTGCCTCAGTAAGCTTTCCAGTTTTTACACATTACTCTTGGGAATTGAAAAGCACTGTGTGTCTGAAGATGCTTAGTCAACTTGAAAAGACTCATTTTTGAAAAGGTCTTAACCTGCTTTCAGCTTAAAGCAATTCAGTCTTTGGCCAAGCAAACATGAGGGCTGAGATGGATGTAACATTAGGATACGCAGGTTTAACCATCACTTGGAAGCCGTTTGTCTAAAAGGCCATTTACAGAACAATGTTGAAGGATATTCAAAATTGAAGGATGTATACTAATAACTGAAGAGAATACACGTAACATTAAGATCTTGGCATTTATTATTGGATGGATTCTACATTATTCGATATCATAAATACTTGGTGGGGAACCTGACTAGTTGTTTAAACTCCAGGCACTGAACTCATAACTGGAAGATTTATAATTCGGGAAAGAAGGGCAAAGTGAAGGAAGAAGCAGCTGAAAAGAAAGGAGCTGAAAAGGCTAGGAAAGCAGCTCTCATTCAAACAGAGAGAAATTCAAGTTGGAAAGGCAAGGTTTTTTTCTTCTTCTTGTATTTTGTGTTGTTTTTGAAAAACTTGAGGTCTCATTTTACTCATTTTTTACTCATCACTCATTCCCTGCTATTTAAAGGAAGGGCAATTTAAATATTCTAAACTTGTGATTGCAGCATACAGAAAGCCTAGAAGCTCTACAACTCCAAGGAAACAAATTCAGCAGCATTGTATAAAAATACCAATAATGTTATATATGGCATTAATTTGAATCAAAGTTAATACATAGAAAAAAAAACAGTTTCAACTAGTATGTGTTCAAAAGTTAGAGTGTTCTTCACTTTCTCTCTATTGTCTAAAATCTTAACCATTTTAGTAACTACTAAGCCAACCAGTAGAGATGGTTAGGTAATAGATTTAAAAAAATGACAATGAAAGGCCAATTAATACTGCAAATTAGTCATCTTCTGACAATAACCATACTTCACACAGTAATTCAGCAAGACATTACTGTGAACTTCAAAGGCTTTTAATGATTTGTGCAAAGAGACATGACTTGCTTTGGGCTTCCAAATGACTTTATCACTCATTCCCAAGACTCCAAGAATACTAATAAACAATTAGTTCATAGGACAAAAGGTTTGCCTACATTAACCTTCAACTCACCCCGACATCCACACGTAACATTTGCCTTCCTCCACAGGGAAGAAAATGTTAGGAGTTAGAAAAAGGTCTATACAAAGGTTGAGAAACTTTAAAAGTATTACCTTGGAACAATGACACTAGCTAGAGTTTTTCTTTTCCAGAAGGAAAGAGGAGAGGTGGAAACTCCATCTGCCCTAAAGGTTTGAGTCACAGAGTTTATTTGTGCTGAAATTGGTTATCTACTGCTTGAAACTTAAGCAGAATACATCAGCATTTTGGGACCACCTGGGACCAAGGAGAGCTGGGAAATTTCCAACTCGAGTGTAAAACTATTCATTGATATTTACATAATGAGAATAAATGTTTTTCCTAAGATAGCATTTCCCTTTTGTGTCTTAAGACCACCAGCAAGAGAGAGAGGCACAGAAATTCTATTACATTAATAGTCTTTGTTTTTATGGCTTTGGCATTTATTAACTAGTGGGAGCTGTTTATTGGGTCATAAACTTTACTAATGGGGATATTATCTCTAAATTATAAATCTCCTTTAGTATATGGCTTAGTTATAAAACAAATAATTATTTAAAGTGTCTGTATGCCTGCAATGTATCATGTTTATCGGCATGAATCCTATAATGGCCATTTTATTGTTAATTGTGAGCTTGAACCAGGAACTGCCAGGGCAGGGACACAGATCCATGAAACAGAATGAATAGTCGTCACCCCCACGAACTCAGAAACATTATCATTGGTTTGCTTCCTTTTTCTTCTTGCTTCTTAAGTGAATTACATTACAAGCTCGTACAAAGGCTAAATTATCTATACAGTTAAACTCGAGGGAAAGACAATTAAGTGAAGGGTTGAAGAGGTAGGTGACAGATGTGTCAGCTTGAAAACTTCTAGGCAAGTACCACACCTTCTAAAAGCTTGCTCTCTGGGAAGTAGAAAAATCTTAAAGTGACAAAATAGCTTGGCATTGTTGGTTGTCTTTTTTTAAAAATAAGGACAAAAATCAAGCCATAAAAATTAGAGTTTTATGAGCCCACTGTTTTAGTATCTCTTGTGAAGACTAGTTCAATGCAAAGCTCTATGGGGTCAGTTCTACTGGTGCACATGAAACTTCCTAGGTTTTTGGAGAGAAGTAGTTTACTAACTAGTTTTGATTAAAACAAAAGGAAAGAGCCATTGTTGTCAAGTAAACTGGACCACATAAGTAGAAGCCAACTCATTTTGGGACAAGGGGATGTTAGAAATGCAGAATGAAGGAATACAGAGATAAGAGGGGGCTCTTGAAATGTCCTTGGTTCCTCTTCTTCCCAGGATGACCCCTGACTAGCACAGTCCCATTTTGACAGACTCCCACTGTCTTTGAAAGAAGCAGATTTATGTTATCCAGTACCCATCACTGGGAGTCTGGCATGGCCTAGAGAAAAATTCTGGACACTGAAGCTCCATGGTGATAGGTTGTAATCAGATACACACTATATGATAAGATTTCTTCTGTGTGAGGAAAAAAAAATCAAAGCAGAGAAATGCAGGAGAGATCCAGTGTAATTTTAAACTAGTTAAACCTTTGGCCTGGAGGTTGAGAGGTTAGTAGTACGTGAACCAAACCAAAACAAACCCTTGAAACCGTCCACAATCACATCTCTAAATATTTTAGGCATATTTAGGCACAATACATTTTTGGTCATGCTTTAATTATATACACATGCATATATTTCTAAGCTAAGAAGTTGATTTTAGATATAAAAAGGCACTAAAAATATAAACACAGCATATGTTTCAATTTCTCTCTCTCTCTCTCTCTCTGTGTGTGTGTGTGTGTGTGTGCAGAGAGGTTTTTTTCCATAACTTCACTAACTTCAGAAAATAAACACTCACTCTAGAGAGGTTTAAGAATTATTTTTGATGAGGTGTGTTGCTACAAAAGTTAATTATGTAAGTAATAAACATGTGTCAAAAGGATTTCAAAAATGCTTAACAGAATCACAACTTATTGCTCTGATATAATTTGATTTTATATTATCATGCATAGCTGTCAAAAATCATTTTCTTTTCATATTGTGATGAATCAAATTATATTAGATAGAAATTATTATAAGATTCTTTGGTATTCATAAATAATACATACAATAAAAATGGTCAACATTGTTTTCAATGGTATTTTTAATAGTGCTGGTATGGCAGCAATATAGCAGGCTGTTCTGAAGAACTACAGTGACAGAAGGAGATTAAATGTAGTTCCTGGATTTCCATTTAAAATAAACCTTGCTTCCTTTTTGTTTTTAATGAAATTATGTCTAGTAAAATAAACATGGCAGAATGAGAACAGTAAATCAAAGAGTTGATTGAAGCTTTCACAGTCAGTTGTCCTGTAAGCCATACACGTCCTCCAAAAAGTCTAAGTACCGAACGAATTTTACAGGAATAGGTGATGGCGTTCCCGTCCAAATGTCTTCACATTTCTGGAAAGAAAACAAAGAAGGGCATAATTGGAGCGATGTTTCAAAGTTCAGTTTTGAAATTTCAGGGGACATTGCTTTGTTTTGATAGCCTTTTAATCTTTTAATAAACTTTTAGCAATATTGTTTGGGGGCTGGCCCTTGCAGAGGACCCATGTTTGGTTCTCAGCACACACACATGGTAACTCACAACTGCCTGTAACTCTAGCTCCAGGGGACCCAACACTTTCTGACCTTCATGGGTTCCTGCATACATATGGCAAAATACTTAGCATAACACACACACACACACACACACACACACACACACACACACACACACACAATATTCATCTAAAATAAAAAGAGTAGAGGTTTGTACATTCTACTTAGGTATCAGAAGGACTTTGAGGAAGAGCATATTCTTATTCTTAATTATTTGTTTACTTCCTGTATTAGAATTATATGTTCCCAATCTTTACCATATAACTGCAGCCCCTTCCATGGAGAAAGACAAAGAAGAAAGGAAGTGATATGGATGTCTCTCTATATGTTGTGAATAAGTTTTATTACCATTGGTTAATAAAGAGACTGATTTGGCCAGCAGTCAGGCATAATAGAACCAGGCAAGAAATCCAAGCTGAGATAGAGAAAGAAGGAAGGTGGAGTCTGGGAGACAGCAGCAGCTGCAGGGGAAACAAGATGTGAAGTAACAAACTCTGAGCCTCACGGTAAAATAAAGACTAGTACAAATGGGTTAATTATAAATTATAAGAGTTTGTTAATAATATGCCTGAGCTAATAGGCCAAACAGTTTGTAATTAATATTAAGCCTCCAAGTGGTTATTTTATTTTATTTTTAAATTTATTTATTTATTAAAGATTTCTGTCTCTTCCCCGTCACCGCCTCTTATTTCCTTCCCCCTCCCCCAATCAAGTCCCCCTCCCTCATCAGCCCAAAGAGCAATCAGGGTTCCCTGCCCTGTGGGAAGTCCAAGGACCACCCACCTCCATCCAGGTCTAGTAAGGTGAGCATCCAAATTGCCTAGGCTCCCACAAAGCCAGTACGTGCAGTAGGATCAAAAACCCATTGCCATTGTTCTTCAGTTCCAAGTGGTTATTTTAAAAGCAGCTGTGGACCTGGACAAGATGAGAAACCTCCAGGTACAAGGAAGGGAAGAAAAGGGAGAATAGAAAGAAGGAATAGGAAAAGGAGTATTTTCCTGTCCCTCTGAAAGGAACATGGCCACATGAATGGCTATGGCTTGTGCATGAAAAATAGATAGGCAAGTTCAAGAATGACAAAGTTGGAGAAGATCAGGTCCAACTTATAACCATGAGCCAGGCCCAGCTGGCTCACCTACAGACCCACAGATAAGAAAAAATCAACTTCTCTGTTGAAACACTGTAATTCTGGGAGCTAGGCAGTACTAATGCAATGGCAGGTTCTCTGAAACAGTATTGAGACCTCACGTTTTACAACCAAGATGGTATTTCTAGCACCTGCTTGGTTACTGTTCCTTCAATAAACCATTAAGAGTAGTAGGTTGCTCAAGGTACTCATAAGGTATCTTACATACAGTCGGGTGCTACAAACGTGCTTTGTATCAATAATGTATGGCATAAATGGCAGTAGTCCTGTAAAACTATGCTGGCAGCCAGGATTGGTCCTATATACTTCTAACCTCGGTGCCTACGAGGCTTAGGCAGATAGATTTGTGAGTTTGAGGTCAGTTAGTGCTTCAGAGTGAGTTTCAGGTTAGCCTGCACTATCTATATCTATAGTGAAATATAAATGGCAACAACAAAAATAAAACCCCCACTCTCCTCAAAAAACCCCAAGAAAACAAAACAAACTCCAGCCACACCCCGGAGGATGATGATGGAGCTGGTTCATTCTTATGGCCTAGTGTTATTGTAGCACAAGACATAGCTCATGTAGGAACCAGCCATGATAAGCTAAATAGAACCAGACCACCCAAAGACAGTTCTTTACTTCCAACCATTATCACCTGCCAGTGTAGGACTCAGCCATGGTAGCTTTAATGGAGGCCTGAGTCTCAGTAGTTTACCCTGAAGCAATACCTGGTTACAGTAAGTACCACAAACTGAGATTACCTGAGCACCACCCAAGAACAGACCATCCAAAGGAAATGCCTAACATTCCAACCCTTGTAGATAAAATCACCTGCCAGCACACACTCACCAGGACACCCCTAGACAAATGTCAGCCAATCAGAGGTCCTGAAGCTTAGAAACTCCTCACCCCCACCTTTACTACTACAAAAACCCAACTCGAACTGAGGTCTGGGCTCTTCAGTTATTCCCATACCTTGGACATATGGAGAGACTGAGTTTGCAAACTTTTATCAAATAAAGGCTCTTTGCTTTTACATTTGGGACTTGGTCTCCTTGTTGGATTTTAGGGAATTTTGCAGATCTAAGCATAACAATTCATATGTGTATAGTAAGCAAATCAACCACTCTGCTCGTCAGATAAAAGTTCTATACGATTATAATTTGCTTTTAAAACATTTGAATTTATTTGTGAGTGTGTGTGTGTGCATACAGATGCACACATACATCCATGGCCTGGAAAGCTTGTGGAGGTCAGAATACAACTTGGGAAAATTGTTTTTCTCCTTCCATTATGTGGGTTCCGAGGATTGAACTCAGATTGTCAGGCCAACAGCAGCCCCATAAACCTGTGTTTATACATCTTGTTTATACATAACTTTCTATTATGTTTGATCTTGTGTTGTTGTATTCATTGTGGCCCTAGAACAACAAACTATACCATATGTATTCAAATATAAGTGTACCATATGATCTAGTATGTGCTATATTGCAACATCACAGTTCATGTAAGGACTACTCTAGGTATTTACAACAATGTAATCACTAATAACATACCTCTCAGAACATCGCTCATTCTTAAGTGATACTGTTTGTCTGTGTACATACACACACACACACACATTTACACACACACACACACACACACACACACATTTATATATATGTACACATTTATATACACACACACAAACTTTTTGTATAAGCTATAGTGGTCAATTAATGTTAGTTCCAGCCACGAAGAAAGTCCACAACTGGTCCTATCACAAGGTTGTTTTATATCCAATGCTCTATTTTGTCTTCATTTTACTTTTCCTTTTATTTTCAATGCTGGGTTTCACCTTTGAGCCTTGAGCATGCTAGATAAATACTAACTTACATTCATGGCTATAGAAAAGGTTCTAACCCTTCATCAGCATTCCATTAATATCTGAATCACAAAGTATCACAGAAACGGCTAGGTGATTTTATGTGATGGTGTTCTAGAAGTATACTGGCTCAATGCAGATACAGCTGAGGATGACAACAGCAATTCATCAGGGGTTGAAGCACCAAAGGGTGTTCTAACCATAGTCAAAAGTATAAGCAAAAGCCCAGAGACTTCAAAACCTCTTTGCAAGAAAAAGTGAGTAGTCCAGTTTGGCCTAAGGCACAGTACAAAGTGGCAAAGGGCGGTTGGAAAGAGAATCTGGGGTCAAACTTTAAGCCTTCCTTACTGTTTCATACTTGAGAGGAAGCCACTGGTCAGTGCTGGCCAGAAGAACAATAGTATTGTGGTTGGAAATTGGTTAGATAACTTGCTGCATGTTGGGAAAATGAAGTGTTAAATATGCAAAGCAGTTCTATGGTGACAACAGTAATCCTGAGGAGAGATGACTATGGCAGAATCAGGGGGGGCTGTAGCTAGGCTTCAAATCAGGAGCCATCTCAGAAAGATTCTGAGCAGAACACCTAAAAGCGCAAGACCTGAAATTTGAAATGGTAGGAAAATAAAGAGAGCAATGTTAGGGTTGAACTATATGCCCCCAGAAAAAAACACTGATATTTTAACCCTCTTTACCTCAGAAAGTGACTACAGATGTAAATAGATAAGCCAAAGATGATGAAGTCATATTGGCATAGGGTTAGCCCCAAATCCAGTATGACTGACATCTTTATATAAAGATGTTCACGGGAAAACTGACCTGTTGGAGAGGATGGCATGTTATGACAAAAGCAAAGACTAGTATTACATAATTGTAAACCAAGAAACACTGAAAATGGAGGGCAAACAGCCAGGAGCTGGGAGGACCAGTGGAAGGAATCTGGCAAAGGCATCCGAGGGCCCAAAGCCTTGCTGGCACATTGTTTTATACTGTTAGCCTCCATGATTATGGGATTATATATTCTACTGTGTGGAACTACCAAGTTTGTGGTTCTTCGTGTACTTTGTTAGGTCAGCCCTAACAAACACATGCAGGCAGAGCAGCTTTAAGAATTCTAAATTTAATATCTGACAGTCTCAAACTATCACAGCCTAGGAGGCATTAAGCAAGAGGAATAGATTTGCAACCAGTTTAGGAATCCAAGAGTCCATAATCAAACTGTCAGCAGCACTGGCTCATGTAATCATCAGACTGCTTCAGCTTCAGGAAATGCCACTGTCGTTCCAGCCTCTGCCTTTGCATTGTGTTCTTTGTGTGTCTCTGTGTCTTCACATAAATATCTCATAAGGATTGCAATCACTAGGTTTGGAGTCTACCCTGACCTACTATTGTGTCATTTTAACTAATGCAAGCACCCTATTTCCAAATCAGGTCATATTCCAACATTCTGGATAGATATCATTTGGGGATTAATAATAGGCAACCCCACGTAATGTCAATAAGCAAAATAAGTAAAGCAGGATAGAAGGGAGTTTTTACTTATTTTAAGTGAAGAAATATGGATCAGAGAGAGAAAAAATAGTACAAACTTAAACTTTATTTTGTATGCTCATGGGATACCAAGGTAGAGTCTAGGCTCTGCCGGAAATAGGACATCCATAGCATATCTGCCTCTCTTATTGCTCAGAGATCATTGAAGAAGAGGGAATAGAAAGCCAATAAGACAGTGCATGACTACAAGAAAATGGTGTTTTTTGGACACAGCTGGGCAGCTGTATATGTGAATGCACAGTAGTTGTGACAGCATGCCCAAGACCTGCAAGCACAAGCCAGACAGACTCCCAGTGTGGAGAGGGGCGGTGGGCACCAAGTCTTACTCCTGGCTGAGGATCTATTGACTACTGATAGCTACTGGCAGCAAGAGAGTCGTTTTCCTTACGGGTGTGGCTCCTGGTAGGTGGACTGCTCCAGGCAAGGCCACACATCTAAGAGTATATGGGCAATAATTTTGATTTGATGATTTAAAAAGGAAGACACACAGTTGGATAGGGAAGTGAGGTAGATCTGGGAGGAGTTGAGGAAAGGGTGAACACGATGAAAATACATTGTACAAAATTCTCAAAGACCTAATTAAAATGCGCACCAAAAAGAGAGGTCCTAGTAATCCTGCAAAAATAGTTCCATGTAGCAAGAGCTAGAGTTCAGAACTGTGCAAAACTTCCAGCATCACTGGAACGTGGATGATCTATCAAGCTATACCAACCAATAACACTAACATAAAATCAGAACACCAAGTGCTTGCATCTTTAACTAGGACACAAATCTGAATCTGAAAGATGAGTTATGTACATGAACTGCTTGCAGATTTTTGCAGGGTTGTGTCTTATAAATGCCTAATGTAACAGAAGTAACAAGAAATATATTAGCTATTTACTATATGATATAACTATTAAGTATTTTATATGCATTACATTACCCAATTGTCAGAGAAAAATTCCTAAGAAAACATGTTACTGTGATACATGTTCACAGAAAAGGAAACTGAGGCATAGGATTAAGTAACCCTTTGCAACCAAATCACCAGTCAGCAGGGGAGGAGCCTGAACTCCTGAACTGTCTCCTCAGCAATGAAGCTCTACAAGTATACATGTACAGTGCTACTTTCCAAAACCATGCAATAGAGTGGGCCTATTCACAAGCAGCTGGTTCTCATCCTACATAATGACATTTGGTCCTGCCATTTTCACTAAGAAAAGCTAAGTGGAAAACAATATAGTTCTTAAAACACAAAACAACTTCATTTTAACTAAGTATGGGGGTGGGGCTAGGTGAATGTGAGTGCAGGTGCCTTAGGAGGCCAGAGGGCATCAGATCTCCTGGAGCTGTAGTTCTAGAGAGGTGTCAGCTGACTGCCAAGGGTGCTGTCAATCAACTCAGGTCTCCTGGTAGAACAGTACATGCATTTAACTGCTGGATATCTCTCCAGCCCCTAATAATGTGGCTCTTGAAGGATACTTTTGTCTAAAAATTGTCACCTATGAGGTAGAGACCAAATCACCAACTGGCAGTAAATGGTGCTTCAGAGATGATAGTAACACTGATTCCAAAGGATCTTCTGTACAGTTCACATGACATGGACCTTAGTGACATGCCATGCCTCATTGTAAAAATTAGAAAGTCAATCTGGATATAGTAAACATGGTATTTTAATCAATGAAAGCTGAGCTCAGTATGTCATTCAACTCCAATATTCAATACATCCTCAAAAGTTTCATAAAATTCAAACCAATGCCTGTTTTTAGGTAGTATTTTAGCATTTAATCTGAGCACAGAGAAATGGTTCAAAAAATCATACATATTCAAAATCATTAGTCCCTCATTGGATATTTTTCAATAAAAATTTA
This sequence comes from Microtus ochrogaster, assembly GCF_000317375.1. NCBI lineage: Eukaryota > Metazoa > Chordata > Mammalia > Rodentia > Cricetidae > Microtus > Microtus ochrogaster. The sequence continues at coordinate 61,365,672 of NC_022026.1, read as the reverse complement.
ATACAAAAAGAAATAAAACATAGTATGCCACTCACATAATTATGATGGACTTACTACAGGAACACTCATGAAACAGGTCAGTATTAACGATTTTCCCTCATTTTTTAAAAATTTATTTATCTGTATTTTATATGCATTGGTGTTTTGTCTGTATGTATGTCTATGTGACGGTGCCAGATCCCCTGGAACTGAAGTTACAGACAGTTGTGAACTGCCACAAGGGAGTTGCTGGCAATTGAACCCTGGTTGTCTAGAAGATCAGCCAGTGCTTTTAACCACTAAGTCATCTCTCTAGCCCCTTCCCTCATTTTTATTAGGCACAAAAAGTGGCTGTTGTTTATATTGTTTTTAGCATGAAATTATGATTTAAATGCTACCAATAAAAGATAAAATGGTAAGAATTTATACTTGAATAATAACTCAAAACTTTAGATATGAGAACCAAATTTATTAGTAACAGGCTGTCAAGCAAAATAGACAGAATTAAAAAGAAGGGTAATTTGAGGCAAAAAGATAACAGCAGTTCATTTCTTTCTATTTTGACCACTTTGAACCCTAGGACTCCTGCAGAGCTTTTTGACTTTTCCTGGCATGCTGTGCTCTTTGTTTCCATTCAATACCATTTGCCACCATCATTTCTTTTTCTCCTTTATTCCCAATCCCTAGGTTGCTAGCTGTAGTGGCTTCTGATAAATACCACAGAGACACACACAGTGCCTAATGGATTAGGATTCATCCACTGCCATCCACCAGTTTTAGGGGGATTTTCTCAAGTATTAGCTGAAAATAGACTAAGGGACCACATTTGGGATTGAAAGAGAGACGTGGACGCTGGAAGATTTTTAAACACCCAGGCAGTGTGATTGGGGGTGTCGATGCGACAGAAGGACAGGTACCTCCTTTATAATTTTGTCTATACTCAGACACATAGCTGGTCATTTTGTTTTCTTTTTAAGAAACTTTGGGGGTATCTGAGAAAACCCCAAACTAGCACTGACCTATTGTTCTTTCTGATAAATTTGCAAGCATTCCAAACATCATAGAAGGTTTATAAAAATGTGGGTTTTGGCGCACGCCTTTAATCCCAGCACTTGGGAGGCAGAGGCAGGTGGATCTCTGTGAGTTCGAGACCAGCCTGGTATACAGAGCTAGTTCCAGGACAGGCTCCAAGGCCACAGAGAAACCCTGTCTCGAAAAACCAAAAAAAAAAAAAATGTGGGTGTTGAGTTAAACTATTGACTTTTTATTCCTACTAAATTACTCAGTACAAACTACAGAGCACATGGTCTTCACAGTAGTAAGCTTTTGATGTAGTTTTTTTCTTGCAGAGGATGGAACACCGTCCTTGTACACCTTAGGCAAGTGCTCTACCCTGGAGCTACACTCCCAGCCCATGCAAGTGAACTGAAGAGGGGAACAACTTTATGCAAGTGGCAGTCCTATGACAATAAGACAGCTCATCCACAGATAGTGATGCCTCCCATTCCAGATGAGGACAAGACATGTCTGCTTGTGTCTCTGTAAGACAGGTCCCTGACAGTACATTTTTGGAATCCTAAGTATGTGTGACAGGCTCTGCCACTGCCCCTCCCTAGCCTATTACCCTTTCCAGTCTGGCTCACAGCAGCCTGATTTCCAACTGCCAGTATCTCTATTCCATTGACCAGAGCTTCTTGTTGGCCTCTGAGGCTTACTTTGGCTGACCCTGTGGCACACATAAGTGCTAGGGAATTATTCCTTTCCTCTACGTTCAAGAGTAGCCCATGTATAACGACTGTCTAAAGGAAACTAACTGAGTAATACCATAGCTTCCTTGCACAGGCTAATTAATTCTGAGGTATATGTTCCTGTTAGATCCTAGCGTTTCCCAGCAGCATTAAGCCATGGCCATCTGCATATGTAACTGGGTTAATAACACACTCTTTAGTAACTCCCTCTCTTCCTTTGTCACTCTTTCTAATCCCTTCCAGGGATTTAATTTCCTCCCCCCAATTACTTAACAACAAAATCCTCATCTCTACCACTGCTTCTAAATGCAAAAAGCAGTTTTACATTTATCAGAGTTAAGAACATGTGAGAGTCTCTGACACATCTTGGAACAAAGCAACTACCAGCAAAATGGTGGACGAGTCCAGTTCCCAAGGTGATTTACAGCTAAAATGAGAGACAACGTTCAAATCTCACAGTGAAACTTAATGTAATCTGGAACATTCAATAGTATGTGCCACAGAGCATTTTCTGCTATAACATATTCCAAGCTGGCTGTCACTAGAGCACTTAGGATGTCAAAGAAGTTAGCAGTAAATTACTTATTCACCAATGGGTGAATGTAGCTGCTATTCTGTGTGTATATGAGTGTGTGTGTGTGCGCACGTGTGTGCGCGTGTGTGTGTACATATACCAAGCATCCTGAAATAAGAGGTGAAAATGACAATAGATGAAAACCCAGTAAACAGCAGCTGCCCAGTAGGAATAGCAAAGTTATATGTGAACTAATAGACCCTGGATGTATTTGCTTTGACATTTTTAAAAGGAAATTTAATTGGATTATGTCTTCTTCTAGCTTAAAAATTTCTACTGTAGCACTGCCCACCAGATACATGAGGGAAAAGGATTGGGAGCCTATTAAACCCCATGCTTCACTGCAATGGGGTTATTTTTATTTTCCCCAAATGTAAGGCTGACAGACTCATGTAAGTGTTTCACGATGTTATTCCCCTGTAGTTACTTAGAAAAGGATCTGTTTCTTTTCTTTTTCCTTTTCAGAAAAGAGTATTTCTATGGGACATATCTGGAAATATGTAGAAATTCAATACCACACATAGAATAAACTTTTTTATTTCCTTCCTCCCTTTTTTCTTTCTCCTTTTATTTTTTTTTTATTTTATGTCTTCTACTAAGTGCTACACAGCCTTAGAAATAATCACATTAGGTGCAAAACCATAAAAGAATTAAATTTTAGCAAATCAAATGGAAGTTCATTTTGAAAAGAGGATTTTCTAAATACTTCTTGAGCTAATCAATAGCATCCTGAAAACACGAGAAAAAAATCGTGTATGAAGTTAGATTCACTAATATTACTATTCATTTGTGTCTTCTTATAGTCAGTGTTCTTTAACTATTTCCCTTTGGCTGAGCTGCCATCTTATCTGAGCTGTGGGTTCCAAGCAAGGACTCTTTCCTTGAAAATACATTACAGGCAAAATGAAGGTTTTTTTTTAAAAAAAAAACAAAAACAAAAACATGTGTTCTTTGTGAACTTTAGTGATGGGTTTGCATATGATTCAATTAGATGTCGCTCAATGTTTTATATCATAGCATATCCCCAAAATATCATTTTCTACTAGGCTATTGTTTGGTGTTAGACAATTAGCAAGTGTTTACTAGGTATTTTTAACATAATGAGAACAAGGATTAACTCTGTGTTTCACTTGTTAAAATTTTACCACAAGTATTAGAAATGACTTTGAAAAAGTTGTCAAAAGAGAGAGAGAGAAGAACACTGATTTGCCAGGCATGGTAGTGTATGCCTTTAATCCTAGCACTCAGGAGGCAGAGGCTGGCTATGAGTTCTGAGGTCAGCCTAATCTGAATAGTGAAAGCCTCACCCACCCTTGCAGGCATCTCCAACCTCATCCTTCTCCACTCTTTCCTATAGGCCTTCACTCCATCCACAGCAGTCTCCAGTGCCAGGCTGCCTCAGGTCCCAGAGCTCTGTTAGTAATGTCTTTGCTGTGCCACTGCATCATGTTACTTTCCTCCCTTACTAACTTTTGTATCGCTGATATGTCAAATGAGACCTTCTTCCTCATCCTGATTGAGAAGAAACTATTTTCATTTCACACCATCCTATGCAGGTTGTATTAAGTCAGACCCCAAATCATGGAGGCATTGATTCCACATTAAAAATGGGCTCCTTCAGGGGGGTAGTTATCTTTGAATGCACAAAGCAGAGGGCATGCTGAGAGTGGATCCTTAGCCTTATTTATCTGAAGGTTATGGGCTATGAGTGAATGAGGTTTTGGACTTAATTTACCTGCTATCAATCAGATAAGTGAAGGAGCCAGATTTCAATCCCACCTCTGTAGACTATGATGGCCAATACTGCCCTTCAACCAACTGGAAGGTCTAAGGTTTCCACTGACACTTCAGAGAAGCTGTGTGCTTGAGAGGTTTACTGCCAGAGGCACTAGGCAAGCTCGGGCCAGAATGAGTTGGTCAGCAGAGACGGAATAAATACTTCTTTTCTGGAATTATCAACCACTGACATTTGCTTTATCAAGGAACTTTCCTAAGAAGATAAATTTCTGGAGCATGTTAAAATACAAACTACCATCCACCCACCCACTCCTTAAAGATAGCTGAAGAGAACTTAGAGAGGTCAGATGATTCCACAATGCTGAGGCCCCATCTGATCACGTGAACTTTGTTTTTCCAAACCAAGCATTTTTCTATTGAATTTTTCCTTTCAAAATGGCTCCACCATAAAATTTGAATCTCCATACACTATACTGAGGGTTCTTGACATAGATACCATCTGAGATTTGCTATTATGGATTATGATGGTATTGCCAGAATCCCTTGATAGGGGTGTTTATATCCATTTTTAACTATAACCTATTATCCCATTTTCTATATAACTGGATACAACTGAGGCTAAATACTATTCAACTGTAAAAGAAATGTCCTGTTCTTCTAGGGCAGATGTTTGCTCAGCATGGAAAGTGAGGTATCCTTCAACAGAAATTCCTAGATTATACTTTTTCCATAAACAATGATGTTGCTACATTCCACTGGAAATTAAAGACACAAGATTTTAGAAATATAAGGGAGGTATACAAAACTGATTTCTAAAGCAAGCATAAAATTTACCTCTTTAAGGTATGGTGGGGATTGTATTTCAGGTGTTGGATTCATTCTCCAGTTCAGGACAGAGAAAAATAGCCCGTAATCGATTTGTTGTTCTTTGTCTTCAAACCTGGAAGCATATAATTTGACTACATTTAAAGAATTCCGAACCACAATTCCAGTTTACATTGTACCTTAAAACTTATTATCCTGTATGCTTCAGAAGCTGATGCTATCTTCATTTCTTACTGGTTCTACTTTGGACCCTCTCAGAATAGAAATTCTTTGAAAGCAGGAATTCTCACCTATCTAATTTTCCAGGGGGTTGGTAGAAGTTCAATAAATTTTTGATGTAGCTACCAAAATTTTTTGGTAGCTAAGACCACAACCACCTTTAATTCAGAATATTTGAAGGTCTTTGTATTTTAGTGTTTGATACATATCAATAAAATAAGATGCCCTTGTAGTTCCTAAATTACATGTCATTTAAATATTTAAGATGTAACTGAAGACTGCTCGTTTGTTTCCTGGCCACCCAGATCCAAATAATCACACACAAGCTATATTAGTTACAACACTGTTTGGCCAACAGCTTAGGCGTATTCCTAGCTAGCTCTTATATCTTAAATTAAACCATTTCTATTAATCTGTGTATCACCATGAGGCTAATGCCTACCAGAAAGGTTTCTGTGTCTGTCTCCTTTGGCAGCTAGCTACATGGTGTCTGCCTAACTCTGCTTTCTTTCTCCCTGCATGTGGTTTAGTTTTCCTGTCTAGCTCTACTCTGCCATGCCACAGATCAAAGCAGCTTCTTTAATAACCAATGGTAATAAAACATATTCACAGCATATAGAGGAGAATCCTACATCATTAAGATAAGCCTGGACTGATTTTTATCTACTAGTATATTTTTAAGAAAAGTAAAAGGCATCATTGTCACTTATTAAGTGGCTATTAAAAGAGGTTATTTAGATCCATATTAGAAGTGATAGAAATATGTTCTTGACATAGAGTGTAAAGAAGGTTATAAAACAGTATGTAAAATTTTTTAAAAAGATTTTTATTTTGTTTTTATTATTTATAATTATGTGTGTGTGTGTGTGTGTTTAAGTCTGTGTATGGGTATGTGTATTGAATGCCATATCCATAAAACTCAAAAGAGGGTGTCAGCTCCCCTAGAGCTGAAGTCACAGGCAGCTGTGACCTGCCTGATGTGTGTGTGTGTGTTGGGAAGCAAACTCAGTAGCAAGAATGCTACATGCATACTTCTAATCGCTTAGCCATCTCTCTAGTCCCATATGTACAGTCCTGATTTGGCTTTAGGCATATATATATATATATATATATATATATATATATATAACAATAGAAAATGGGAACAATACACTTATATAATAAGAAAACTTTCTCTAGAAAGTCAAATGATTATTTGGCCTTATTACTACTAATCTGTATCATCTGAACTTAGTTAAATTTATAATAAAAACCAAGTCAGTTTTTACTTGGAACAAAGAATAACAAATGATTATCCTATACCATAAACATAAAAGTTAGGAAAAATCTATTGAATCTTAAATTATGGATATTGGTTTAAATTCATTCTCAACTTTACATAACAGAATTTTGATCACTAAGATATGATAATTTCAACATAATTGCTGTAATGACCCAAATAGTAACTAACTACTTTTTTTTTGATACATGATTTCTCTGTCTAACAGCCCTGGTTGTCCTGAAACTTGTTCTGCAGACCACACTGGCCTTGAACTCACAGAGATCCACCTGCCTCTGCACCCCAACTGCTGGGATTCAAGGCATGCACGACCACCACCTAGTCTAACTACGTCTTGATGTAATACCTTAAGCCATTTTCCTGAATTGGGCCACATGCTAACAAATTTTCAGGCAAATTATTTATTGATCTCTTTATACCAATATTTTGGGAAATGATAAAGTCATCGAAAAGATATCATTCCAAGCACCCTGCTCCAGGATTCTACTCTTAAAATACATGTGCACAATTAGCTAAAAGATATTCCTCTATTCCTTCCAAAGTGTTAAGAAAACAATAGCTAGTATTTACAAATTCATAAAAATTCACAGCACCCAAAATGTTATAAGCTGAAGTAATATAGGTTTCATCCATCTAAACAGAGTGGAATAAACAGAGTCATCAGAGCACAGGAAATGGAATTCTGTAATTCTTTTGTGTACATTTCCTTTGGCCAAGAATTCTGGGACACAAGTCCAACATGTTGCCCCCTACCACTGTTTATCCTTTGAATTTTGGCTCACTCATCATTTCAACTCTTTTAAAAGCCATCCTTTGTTTATGAGAATATTTATAGTCGATTGCGGGACCATTATGCCTTTTATTTGTATATGTTTCTGGAACAACTAAAACTCAACTAAAGATCTTTGATGAGAAGCATTCCATTAGCAGAGAGTCTTAAAGAAAACATTTCTTAATATTCTGAGTGGGACCTGATGTCAGAGAAGGAGCTCATACACAATCTTTGACTTTCATTCTAAGGGAATTTAGGAGCTATTGGATTATATTCTACAGAAAATTTACTTACAGAACCTGCAACATTCTGAATGAACAGGTTCATTTCAAATTCATTCACTGAAACTTAAGTACCAAGGTGATGATATTAGGAAGAGAGATGTAAATAGACCATAGGGCAAAGCCTTCCTAAAATAAATTCATTACAGCATGTCACAGTAGCATGTCTGTAATTTCAGTACTTGGAAGGTAAATAACAGTGATAAAGTTTGGAGTTTGAGGTCATATTGAACTACATAGTAGAACCTTATCTCAAACTACCAGAAAATAAATAAGAAAATACGATAGAAGGGAAGAGACCCTAAAGAACTTCCTTGTTCCTGCCATGTGTGGGCACAGCAAAAAGGAGCCATTCAAAAAACAAATAAGGGCTGTGAACTAGACATTCAATGTGTTGGCAGTTTCCTTTCCTTTTATTTTTTTTTAATTTCTCAACCACCAGAATTGTAAAAAGTAGTTTTAATCTATGACATATTCTTATAGCAACCTAACAAGACTAAAACAGGTTCTAACATATATTTAAAGCTTATTCTAACAATCTAACTGATATGGGTTAAATACTGGAGCATGATAGAAGTGGCAGAAGTAGTTTGTGATCCTTTCCAAGTAGTTCAGATAGGAATGATGGTGGTTGAGACAAAGGTAGTAACAGTGAGGAATTGTCAATTCTGAATGCACTTTGAATGTAGGCTTCCTGAAAGACCACACACACACACACACACACACACACACACACACAATATGTATATTTGGAGTATACACACAAATACCAAATACACACATGCACAATGGTAGTGGGGAGGTGCTGTGGGAAAATGATCTTGTACCCTGTAAAGACTTATCAGTTGTATTGCTTTAATAAAATGCTAGTAGGCCAGTAGTCAGGCAGGAAGTATAGGTGGGGTGACCAGGCAGGAAGTGGTGACAGAGTGATGAGAACAGGAGAATTCTGGGAAGAGGAAAGACTCAGTCTGCAGTTGTAACCCAGAAGCAGTGGAAGCAAGATGAGAATGCCTAACTGATAAAAGGTACCAAGCCATGTGGCTGACACAGACAAGAATTATGGGTTAATGTAGGATGTAAAAGTTTAGAACAAGCCTGAGCAAATAGGCCACCCAGTTTATGATTAATGTAGACCACTGTGTATTTCTTTGGAACTGAATGACTGTGGGACTGGGCAGGACAGAAACCTCTGTCAACAGGGAGATCAGTTTGAAAATTATTTGAAGTCTTCTAATTGAGCAACTGGCTAAACTGGGCTTCAGGAGGGAGGCAAATATGCTACTTTTAGAGAAGATTATTTTTAAAACTACATTTATTTATGTACACATGTATATGTGTCTGCTTGTGTGAGGGTGTAATACATGTATGTATACCTATGGAGGCCCAAAGAGTGCATCATATTCTCTGGAACTAGAGATAAAAGCAGTTGTGAGCTCCCCAACATGAATACTGGTAAACCAACTCAGGTCCTCTAGAAGATCAGCAAGTACTCTTAACTGCTGAGTCATGTCTCAGACTAGATACACTACTTTTTAATGAGACATGAGAAACAGAGGCAATGGGTCTGAAGATAGAGGAGGAGGCCCCTTTGAAAATTGAAGATATGGGAGTCATTTGCTATATAGATGATATTTTAAAAGCACAAGACTGGAGGAAAACTGGATGAAATCACATCACCAAAGAATAATTGTTTTTATTTGTTCTTAGAGAGAACATAATTGCCAAGAAATTTCTATAACATGAATTCCAGAGGGCACTTATTCAATTCTAGAGTTTGGAGCATAGTAGTTCACTAATTTGAGAACCAGTCAATATCCTTACTAAATAGCTCTAGGGTAACTTCCAATTTCACTCCTCACACACAATCTACTGAGCAGTCCTGTGAGTTAAAACTACCTCAGCATATTACAGATCTACCTAACCCCTCCATTTCATTCACTACTCTCTAATCTAAACCACCTTCACCACTCACATGGACTATAGCAACAGTTTCCCATCCTGAGCCTCTTCCTCCTGCTGCTCTTAGGTTTCAGTAGTTCACCCTCCATTGGAGAGCTCATTAGAAAATACAGAGCCATTCTCTCACCTCCTTGCTTGGAATCCTCCAGTGGATTCCCACTGGACTTAGAATGCAATCTAAGATCCTTAGCCGGGTATACAAGAACCAACTTAATTTGACTCCTGCTGACATCTCTGATCACAAATGTCACCTTAAAACTCTCTCTGTCTGGTATTTCAGGTCTGTGGCCTTCTGCTTCCCTGATCATGCCAAGATGGCTCCCAGAAATGCAAGGCAGTTGTACCTTCTGTTCAAGTAACTGCTTTCTTAGGAAGATCTTTCCAAAGCACATCTTAGCTAAAATCTTAGCTGGATTTGTATTTACCCTGGATTTACACTGGCAGTCAGAAAAATTCCTAGAAGTTACTATGGGAAGACCTATTAGATTTTATCATAACTAATTTTGATATTTGCTCATGCTTCCTGGTTGACTCCTAACTTCACCCCTCCTTCCCTGTCCACCTTGAATGTAAAATTTAATACATCTAATTATTTACCTATTTAGAAGGAAATTTATGAAAAATATCTCTGATCAAATGATAAGGATGAAAATGTTAATAAATAAAAGTGTACACATCTCAGATATGTATGAAAAAAAATGTAAAGAAATGAAAAGCTTCATCTTTCCCAAGTCCCAAAGTCAGGCTTGAAGACAGAGTTAGCTAATGTAGTAGAATACTCCAAGATTTCCATTCTAGTTGCTTCTCAGACGACTTTGGTGTATGTGGGAATATCCCAAAGGGTTTAAGGAGGAAAGAACAAATAACCTTCTAATTTAAAGAGATTACAGGTTGAAACTACTGGAAAGAATATTTTGTTCCTAGGAAGTAGTCAATGAATAAGGATAGATCAACACATTTTTTTCTCCCCCTTTTATACTAAATGGCCCCTTTTATCTGTAAGGAAATAAAGACAGGAATACAAATGGAATATATACAACAATGACAAAGACAGCTGGGGACTGGGGGAGAAGACAACAAAAAAGGGATTTTTGAAATGTGAAATGGGGAAAGATGAAAAGCAGATCCTGGATTAATATCACACTTAGCAGAGCTGAGGAATGGAAGCTGAGCACTTTGTGACCATGGAGGGGAGCCCAGATATTCAGCAACCCACAAATCTCAAGTGGCTCATGGAATAAACACTCTATATATCAATCAAGCAGAAATAAGGTGTGATACTGAAACTAAGGATTAGTTGAAGGCACAAGTGGTTAAAGCTCTGAGTATCTTTCTTTAGGCATTCACTAAGGGACAAAGATTTAGCTCCAGAGAAACTAAAGAAGCTAAAGAAGTATCATTCCTAGGGAGGTAGAGCATTATGGAGAACATTATACCCTGAATTTAAAAACTATCAGTTCCTTTCCTACCCCTTCCCTACTTCTAGAACATCAATGACCACATTTAAACACTCCTTCCTTCTCCAAATCTATCCTTTTTACCATAGCAGAAAACAAGATGGTTCCTTCAATACTCAGAATGGTTCTGAAGAAATGTCCAGATTCTAATTTCTAGGTGTTCCCTACTGAAGATGAAGCTACAGGAATTAATTTGTGCAATGAAGCTCATTGCCAACAAGCATTCCTTGTCCCCACCAAACATCCAACATTAAGGACAGAAGTCAAAGGATGACAAGAGAAAAGAAAAGAAACAGAGAAACAAAAACTGTTCAGAAAGCAGATATCAAGATGTGAAATGAGCAAATATATTCCCTTTCTGAAAAGAAAACAAAAGACTACAAGAAAGGAACATGTGATTTAAAAACACGTTCTTGCAATTAAAAATGATAGTAATAAGACAACTCTATAGAAACGTTGGAATATAAAATGAAAAATGATTTAATAAAAAAATCACAATTAAAATATGAAAACTGAGGATCCAATCCAAAATGTCCAAATTTGATAGACTTAAAAGCTTCATAGCAGGAATGGAGGAAAGTATTAGTAGAAAATTTATCAGTAACAAAGGAAAGTGTCTCAAAGCTAGAAGACCTCAAGAGATAGTATACGTAATAAACATACATATACTAAGGCCTACCATAAACTTCCATTACACCAGGGGTAAAGAGAAGATCCTCAGAACATCCAGAAATAAAAATAGTAATAGAATGACAATTATGCTAACTTCTCAGTCATCATCAAAAAAGTAAGTTAGTAGGTGCTATTGTCAAATTCAATAAATCGAAATACAATGGTTTATCAATGCTACTCTATTAATTTCAGAAGCATTTAGAACGGTTGAACTTGGCTGCCAACCCAGAGAGTGCTGTTTTTTTTTTTTAAAAAAAAGAAAACCATTAATGGTTGTGTTACTTTGTGAGCATGTGTTACTTTGTAAGCATGTAACAGTTTTATACAAATAAAAATTTAAAGAGATTAAGAACAGACGTAGAACCCCTAAAGCAAGCTTGTCTCAGTAGCAAATTTAGGAGTAACAGTCCTGGGAGAAAAAAAGAAACACTCCCAGTTGGGACCCTCTTCACTTGGCATTAGTCTCTTAGTGTTTTTCCCTGCTCCTAACTTCTGCACATAGCTTCTTCCTTGGACCACTGATGTGGTGAGATTTTTTTTCATCCCATCATTTTTTAATATAGCATATACTTTCATTCAATATTTATCATGTTTGTTGTATAAGAATGTAAGAGAAAACCCAGAGATGAGGCCCCTTTCATCATTAAAAGCAGAGCAGGTTGGAGAAGGAGACAAGAAACAAACAATTCCAAAATGTAAAAAGGTTTGAATGTCAGGGGAGTAAGGCCAAGCTGGTCAGTCAAAACCAAAATGTTGCCCCTGAAAGTTATTGATTCTATACACTCATCATGGAGGCATCTCTGCCTGATAACTAATGAAACCACTTGCCAACACTCAAACATCTTTTGAAAGTATTTTGGAAAAGCCTCTGAACCTTATAGAAAATAGATTTCATTTTACAGTCACACACCAGGCTTTCTATCCAAAACATGGTCCAGATTCTCCACCTGAGCTTTCTACTTCACTCCTCACCAAAGGACATTTGGCTTTTGCTAAAACTCTGATCCTACAGTCAAAGGATGAAGATTTGCCACTCAGGAAGAAACTCATTTGAAAGGGCTTTGAAGCCAATTCCAAAGAAGAACTTTCTATGGCAACATTGTTGGAATCAGTGCACAGCCTTCCAGGGTGACTGCCCTAAAGGGCAAGGCTAATTCTGGCTTTTAAGTGTTTCTATGCTTGTTAAAAAGTCAGCCTCCTTGCTTTCAAGTGCCAGCTCACAGTGCTAAAGTGTTTTCCTAAAGCCGCCATAAATTCTTCTTTCCCTTTGATGCTCAGCAAGCCACCAATTCCTTCCCTACACAAACTAAGAGACATGTTTGTGGAGAAAGGGGGAGGGAAGGCAATCTCTCTGGTTCCTCTCTAAATAATAATGGCCCCAAACATGCCTCTTGAGGCCTTGCGAGGTGGGAGTTCTTAGAAGCGAGTCTAATGGGATAATCTGACTGATGTTCATGCTCCCCTTCCCAAGAATGATGAATAGCTCAAAAAGTGCAGAAGCCAGCCACCCCCTCGCCACAGGGAATAATGCTGTGCTGCTTTATTTCCACCCTCCACAGAGGTAGAAGGCTTAGTGGAGTCTGTATTGCCTTGAAGAGGAACCTGCCCTCCTCTGCTGCACTAGCTACCTCAGTGCTTAGGAAATGGTCCAGATAGGAGAAAAAGGCAGTGAAGACCCAATTTGACTCACAGTTGCTCTTGGTTTGTGTTCATTACCACAGAATCCAGGAAATCTACTCTGAAACACCTGGTGGAAGTCTGTGACACCAGATACACAAGGAAACAGAAGGTCGGGACAACCGTGGGGGTGCAGTTGACCAGACATCGTCATTCAGGCTGACAGGAAGCAATTGGTTACTTCTAAGTAGCCAGGTCTCTACACTGAAATTCTGTGTCCAACAGAGGGGTGCCTCGTGAAGTAGGAAGCAGCTGCCAAATATGGCCTGCACAGATAGTCAGTTCTCTATTGATCGACTCAAATGGTGTGAGATTCTTTCAAGTTTTTTTCAACCTCAAATCATCCTGTGTTTGAACCTGCAGAACGCCTCTAGTTGGGTATGCAAAGGAGTGACAGGCACAGCGGGAAAAGAGCAGTAGGAGAAACAGAAAGAGAAAGCAAGTCTATCTCTATGAAACCCTCACAAGCACACAAAACATTGCAAAACAATAGCCAAATGGCTCAATGCTTGCCTTTCAGCCTCACTGCTAGGTACTGCTGGGGAAAACTGCATGAGGCTAAGGCCTGCCTCCAAGTGGGGGCAGGGCTGGGCAAAGCGTAATGAGATGATTTTAAAGCCCTGTTAACTTTTTCCATTTTAACTGATCTTTCTGGATGAGGCACCAGCTCTCTTGGGAGGCCAGTTCTGAGGCATTCCATAGGACCCAAAGCCAGCCATAAAAGACTAGCTTGAGGCAGAGCTGTTGGGATAAGACTGAATTTGAATTCCCCATCTAGTTTCAGAAGGTCAGAATAAGAGAAGGCCACCTTTTTACTCTCTAGTTCTACAAGGAACACAAGATGGAGTGACCTCATATTTCTCTCCATCTTTTGAGCTTTAAGAAGCAAAATACTAAGAAACATGCTCATCTAAACACAGATTCACAGGGGTTGAATAAGCAAAGACTACATAGCCAGGGAGCAGCTGAGTCAGATTTTAGAGTCAGGTATTGTGGGTTCCACACACATATGACAAAGCAGCGTAGAACAAGTTTCCAAGGCTTCAAAGATGAGGCGCCAGAGTCCTATCTCTAGGAGCTTGGATGGAAGTAAGGTTTAGGCTATCATGTAGAGTTGCAACTCTGAAATTCACCTTGGCCTTGAGAACCTGTTTTCAGGGACTCTCCTTGTATCTCAAAGCTTTCACTTATGAAATAATGACTAATGCCCACCATCAAGTAAAATACAGCTATTACCATGCTCTTCACAAAGCAGTATCACCACTGTTATTAGCCGGTACTAGCCACAACTGCACACAGCTGAAACCTAATACTTTACCCATTAGTGAAATGAACTAGGGTGGTGACTAAGATGAATTCATACCAGCTCTTACAATGCAAACTGCAGGGCCTGAAGTAACTGCCTGAGAAGACTGTTGTAAAGTCTACATTGAAGTTTTGGTTGTACTAATAAGGAAAAAAAAAACCTGGCTGAGGTCTAAGGACAAAGGGAATGAAACAGAAGAGAAATATTACCACCAAACAGAGGGGTAAGAAAAATGCCTGGATAACTGTCACTAGGTAGAAAGATGCACCCTATTGTTTAGCCATAATGCCTTTCAGTTTGTCATCTGAATTCACACAGCACAACAGCTACTCAGCCTCATCATAAGGCAGGTAAATCTCCCTCCTACCTTGGGCACAGTGTGCATCGAATGAAAACAACAAGCTCCATGCCTTCCTCCCATGGGAGACTGCAGACGTCAAAGTGGGATCTGGTTTAGCGTGCCATGAGTAGGGCTGTGCAGACAGAGACTCTTGTCAAGGCTCTGTAAAGCCTTGTGCAGTCTGTGGGGAACAATAAGAATGCAGAATCTAAATGTAAGCTGCAGGCTGATGGGCCCATTAGGAATTAGGGCAGTCTTTGAAAGGAATCTGCGGAGATGACGCAAAACACCAAGCATGTGACCCAAATCATGGCAGGGCACATTGGATGGAGAGGGGAATGGGAATGAGCCATTTTCTAATCTGATTAGTCTGAAGTTTCCCCTGAGTATGGAGAAGGGTCACTGCACAATTACAGGCAAAGCAAGACTGAACATGGGCTGCTCAGCAGCAGAGAGGCATGACCTCCTCAAAGCTAAGCCAGGCTTGGAGGCAGACATACAGAGATTGAGACAGATTCCAAAACAAGTTGCAGAATAGTCTTTTTAAATTTAATGTCAAATCATAAAGGCAAAGACAAAATAGTCTGCTAAGAGAATGTGAGGATGATGGGTTGGTGGCCTTAGCATTGGGTAAGTACTCTGAGTCCTCCAAGGGCCAGGCTCCCACATCACTGAACTTTCCAGAAGAACTCGTCTTCAAGCCCATCAAGAGATAATCTAATAAAGATCTGCAGCTTCCTGACTAAAAGACAGCTTAATGTACGAAAAGCATCCAACTGTCACAAACAGGGCTCCCTCCATAAAAGACGCAAGCTCCTTCCAGTTTGGTTTTGAGGTTCACGATATGAACTGTGACCTCTGGTTCAGCCTTGCTTCTAGTTCTCAGCCAAGAGAACCAGGTGTTGGGCCATATACTTTCCGTATGTTATCTCAGGGACTCCTCAGAACTCAGAGGATGTAAATACTAGGAAGTAAATTGGTTATCCTTTTTTAGAGGAAAGGGAAAGTCGAGCTTTCCCTTGGATAAGATTGCACAGCTTTAAGTGAGTTCAAAGATGGTTAGAGACAATGTGGAGTGTCCAAACTGGCAAGATTGTGCAGCTTGAATGTGTAGGGGCAGGCAGTGGAAGGATGCTGCAGAATTGTCAAGGCATCCTAGTATGCTGATTAGTAGACAATAATTCAAAACCATTAGAAAGAAGGTGTTAAAACTGGAAGGTTCAATGGTAAGGTTACAATCTTCTTCTAGAATATTGTGATCTTGAGCAAAATACCATCTTTCTCTAAACCTTAATATCTCATGTAGAAATAGGAGAGGTAATAGCTCTTTCCACTCTAAGTTGTTCTCAAAAAGTACATGGAACAGTGTACAAGGAACATTTATCATACTGGCACAAAAGAAAAACATCAGAATTATCAAGATATGTAAGTCAGAGGGCAAGGGGAACTCAGACTAAGGCATAGAAATCATAAATGACCAAAATATGGGTGACAGTATAGATGGTGCCTTTCGTGGTGCCATCATCACTGTTTTTCACCTGGTTCTAGAGGAGGAGACAAACAAATGCTTATATCCCTAGGTCTTCATAGTGCTTATCTTTAGCCACTGGGCACTACTGTTGTGAAAGCCTGACATAAATTTTATGGAAATATCATAACCAATAAAGTTGTAAGTTTCCCTTTGTCTCAGGAACCCATGTGCATATAAACATTAATGTCCAAAAGAAAAATAATTCACAGTAGGTATTATAAGAATTCAAAGAATTGAATTAAATAAATGAAAATCATGACAAAGTTTTCTTTTCATAATACTTACAAGGAAGTGAGTTATCAATGATGTGATCAGAACAGTCAAGAGTAAACCAACGATACTCAAAGATAGTCCCCCAAACTGAACAAGAAAGGAAACCCAGATGAAACAAATATGCACCCACTGCCCCAGTGACAGTCATTGGGGCACACAGGCCTTCCTCGTGCAAGCTGAAGCTCATGCCGTAAGTCAGAGGTACTTCCTAGGACATCTGGACCCTCAGGAGGTTTGCCCATACTGCTGACAGCCAGACAATAGAGGAATTTTAAAGAAAGATGATACTTAGAGAACAGATTTAATAAACCCACGACTGTATGCTTGTTAAATAAGCTCCTTGGTAAGTAGAGCACAGGGACTGTTTGGCACAAGATGGAGCTGGAAGGACTTTCTAGGCCTATTATCTGATAGTAGGGTCTAGAAGGATTAGTGCAGACCTTTTTGGTATATCATGTACACTTTTGATTACAGTAATCAGAACCATGATTAAATGACCCTACACAAAGCAACCAGAAGAAAAACAGCTTGCCTGCTGATTCTCATTTCTCCTGCTGTTGAGTTTCTTTGATTTAAGTGCAGGTCTATCCTAAAGATTTTCAGCCATCAGAATCATCTGTCAGAAATTTATCAGTATATTTTACTTGTTTCAATATATTCAACCACGTACTTCTCAGCACAAAGGACTCTTCAGTAAAAATTACTTAGTAGAGAAATGGATCCAGTAAGATTTTTGCAAAGGCAATACTTTTGCTTGGTATAATATATGTAAAAATAACTTTTATAAATAATTATAGCGTGTTTTAAATAAATAGTCAAAATAAATCTAGTCCCCCAAATAAAACTATGAAGAGCAGACTCCCTCAAAGGGTATTTCCCACTTACCTGGACAGTAAGCTATCTAGAAGTTCATCACTCAAAGGTAACCTGGAAGATTTGCACATCCTTTTGATGTCTTTGGTGGGTAACACACCTTTTCTGTATTTAAAGAAAGTAAATGGGATTTTTGTGTTATTTGTCCTGTTAACAACAGTTGAATGCTATAGAAAGGAAAATATAAAGGAGATCTATCCTAAAATGCAAGTATGAAGAACTGGCATTGGAACTGAAAGTAAAGAAAAACAGTCATCATATTGCATTTCACCAATATTTTCCACTTCGGGGGTAACCAGAGTGTCCTTAGAAAAGCCTTTCAAGATTCAGATTCCAATTCCTGCTTGGTGATAGTACAGCATATTAAATCTGTAGCCATGAGTGTTGCTCTAAGTAATTGATCTACATTCTTGACCACTGGTCAAAATGGTTTTGATATTTGAAAACATCTCCTAATTTGACAGGCATTTAGAGCCTCCAACACAACTATAATATGACTTGAGGGTATTTTTATGGACTTTTCCTTGGACCCAAACCCAAATGGGGCCTTCACTTTGATTTTCTCAGAATCAAGTCTTGTTCTTTACAGGAAGCCCAGAGGTTACTTTATACAGAAAAAATTTCTTCTGTGTTCTCAGCCGAACAGTAATCTTTCATGTACATACATTAGAACCCCAAAGGGAAAGTGGGATCTTTCTTTGCATTAAAGATGTTGAGATGTATAATCAAAACATATAACGATCACTATATCAAGCTGTGTATAAAAAATGATCTGGAGCTGGAGAGATGGCTCAGCGGTTAGAAGTGCTTGCTCCTCTTCCAGAGATTTCCAGTACCCATGCCAGTGATTCAGAGTCACTTAGAACTCCAGCTCCAAGGGATTCAGCATCCTCCTCTGATCTCCAAAGACACTGTAGTGATATGCATATGCCCCCAGAAAAACAACATACACATACATATAAATTAAAATAAAAATCCTTTTTAAAAGGAAAAGGTTTTTAAAATGAACTCATGAAACTGAATATAATGGGCTTTGTTTTAGAAGTAGATCACACAGACTTTCATTAGTTTTAAGATGAAATATCTCCGCTACTAGATCTGTAGAAATTTTAGTTACAAGATCTTTTGCTCTATGTATTATAAAAGCCACAGTTTATAATCCTAGTTAGTACCAAAATAAAATAAAGATGACCTCATTATTAAACTCTGTACCATCTTCATTTACTGTATTTTAGTCAAAGCACCTAGAAACAAATGAAAATTCAAGAGGGCAGCCTATTCTTTTTAAGATAGATATCTTCTCTATCCCTCCCCATCTCCTATGATTTAAGAAAGTTTTGCTAAAAATGTTCAGTATGATGGAACATGTCAATTTTCTTTTTCTCATTTGCAGAAAATAAAAAAATTCCTTTACTTCTAAAGTTCACATAAACTTAAATGATTTATTAGAATCAATAAAATTAAGCTTACTTTTGTCTGTCTTCATACACACAGTTAGAAATGAATACATCGAAATTCTCATACATATTTTTCTTGAACTTTTTATGGGCTTGTGCAATTAAGTAAGTTATGTCAGGATCCATGATTATAGGCACTTGGTAGTGACGTGCAATGGTTATGAGCTCCTGTTCTATGAGCTTCCCCCTAGTTATGTTTATCAGGATTTCTCTGCAAAATAAAGTAGAACAACACTCACAAAATGGCATAGAAGAATATTTTCTCTCTATTAAGCAAGTTCAAATTCTATTTTATAAAACTGTCATTGTGTCTCAGGGAAGAAAGATTATTGTTAGTTATTTTAATATCTTTTTCTTCCTTTTCCAACACTAAGGATTGAATCCAGGTCTCTCATATGGGAGACAAACTCTCTACCATTGGGCTATAATGCTAATTCTCTTGTTACTGTTATCATTATTCTTATTTCAAGATGGGGGACTCATTAATTTACCTAGCAAAGCCTTGAATTAAGTATATAGCCCAGGCATACCTTGAACTTGAGATTCTTCTGCCTTAGCTCTCAATTAGGTAGGATTACAGACCTGTGCTACCAGACCCAGCAATTGTTTGCTTTAACTGAATTCATATACCTAAATTAAGAGCAGCAAGAAGACACCAAAGCTAGGAAGGAAAATAATAAGCATCACAGTATAAAAATAAAATATATGTCTTCACCCTGAGAATACTCTGCAATGAGATAGTTAGTTGTTAAGTACTTGGAAGGTTAGAACACCTGTCACTAAGTGCATGACTTGGTTTAATGTCTCCATCTTTCTTAAAAAAAATAGTAACTGACTTAGGTTTCTGTTTTGCCAGGGCATGGGATTTGTAAGTCAATAAACTAGAGGGATATTTTGTGGACAGGAAAAGCAGTTGTTCACATTTCTGTTGCCCAAAGTAAAAAATGATACACTCTGGCGATGAGAAGAAAACTTAAAAGAGTCATTTAAGAGTCCAGCTGTCTGAGTGTTAAGAATACAAACAGCACTGGGATTATTTGGCAGTGCTAAAAATCCAAACAACAACATATTAATGATGATGAGGATGCAAAGTCCGAAACACTGTCTGTACTATTTTCAATATATCATCTATATGAAAGCTATAAATTATGAAGCCTACATTAGGAAAAACTACATCAAAATCATTAAAATGAAAAATGTCATGGTGGTTACATGAATAAACTTTCACAAGAAAATTAACTTACTGGAAATAATTCAGTTCTCAAGAGTCCCAAATAAACAAGGGAAAATGAGATTTTATTTGTTCTACTATAGTTAGATCTTTCAGATTAGTAATGGCCTTTAGTCCTTTTGACTATTTCTGATCATTATCACTATCATTTAGGGATCTCAGAAAGCTATGTATGGTGGTGCATTTGGAAGGCTTGGGAGGCTGAGGCAGGAGAATTGCTAGGAGTTCAAAGCCAACCTGGGCTACATAGAGAGACCCTATATCAAACACACACATACAGTCATGGGAGGGGCTGGGGGAAAATGAATAATAATATATGAATGAATGAATGAATGAATGCCAGGTTATCCTAATCAGGAATCGCCTATTCTGGATCCATGATCTTGCCCCTATCCAAATGAACTTCATTTTGTATACAGCTTAGGCTATTGAGCTTTCCTGCTTTGGTTTTGTATTTTTATTGAAGGCCAAATTCAACACAAAGGATCTATCAGTGTCAGTAATTCAGGCCAAACAATATTGGCAAGGGATAACCTTGTGGGAAACCCTACGAAAGGCACACTGGCATCTGAATTTTTCTGACTCTATACTGCAGTTAGGCTGTCCAAGCATGAAATGAGCTCTCAAAAGCACAAGCTAGCAAGACCAAATGAATGAAGTAATAGTAATAACAACTTCTATCATTTGTTGAACACTAGCTATATGCCAGATCCCATGTTACAGATACTTTTGGCATGGATTATCTCACCTGACCTAAAAGGTTGGTACTCATTTTACAGATGAGAATATGCAGGAACCAAAATATTAAGGAATTCAATCAATTTTCCAAAAGCTCAAATGTGAACTCAACCATCCAGCATCAAAGCCTATGCTTCTGTGTACTACACTAGGCACTCTTCATCTAGGACAGAAGATAGAATGGATAGAAGAGAGGCTTAGAAAAAAACTTGCTTGAAGGACATGAGATTTGAGCTGAACTTTATATGTTTGTGGAGCTAGTGATCAAAGCTAGTTCCTTATATATGCTAGGCAAGAACTCTATCAATGATTCCCAGCCTTGAGCTGACTTTGTACGGTCTTTTCTCTTTGCAGTCCACTCAATTGTTTGCAAATTCGTGGGTTGAAAACTTAAATCTCCAAATTCAAGCTACTAGTATATGAAGAGGGAATTAGGGTTAGATAAACTCATGAGGATGGGCTACCAAGAAGGCATTAGTAGCTTCATAAAAGAAGGAACAGAGCCTGAGCTAGCATAGTTGTCTGCCATGATATGAACCCATCTGTCATATCATGATACAGTAATAACATAGCAGCATCACATTCTCAGACTTCCCAGCCTCCTGAAGTCTGAGCCAAACATGGTTCTTTGTAAACTACTAAGTCCCAGGCATGATAGAAACAGAAAAGTGGACTAAGACATTTTACTAACCTCTGTTTTGAAAACTGAAATTAGTTAACACAATTTTGGAAACTCTGAGTCACTAAGCATCTTTGATAGAAAACCAACTGAACATGGGAAACGGTTTTCAAGGAAAGACCTGGATCATTTTCTGCACTGGTAATGGAATAATGACACACATAAAATGAAATAGCATTAATAATTACTAGTAGCAGTGATACTATTGCTGATGCTCTGTGATAAGCATAAAATGATTCCAATAAAACTCAAGATCTAGATTAACATATAATAATGGGAAAAACAACAATTATGGAACAATACATGCCAAAACCTCAAGGACATTATCTTGTATTTCTTCCTTTTTATAAAATATATTTTAAATTTTTCTGAGTTTCTGCATATGAAAATATCCTTTTCACTATCTGAAATTCAAAGTATTTGAAAGTAAAACACAGCATGAAGAGGAGTAAGTGGCATATTACCACAACAGGAAGGAAGGAAGGAAGGAAGGAAGGAAGGAAGGAAGGAAGGAAGGAAGGAAGGAAGGAAAGAAAAATATGCACAGCAGTAGCTAGAAATTTTCCACACACCTTTAACTAAACTTATTATAGCACCTCCAGATCATAAAAGTTTATTTCCTTTTTATTGCATAAGCTGAAATTATCCATCCTGGCTTCACTGCAACTCAAATTTATATCTGTTGGTTTCCCTCTATGCTTGTTTTAAAAAGCTCAGTATCCCACAACATTCCATGACTTTATGTAAAGGCGTCACAACCAAGCCACCCCAGAGTAGAAACAGAGGCCCAGCCCCAGAGACCTGCAGTAGGCCTGTGTGGCTGCTGTAAGCGAGGGGTGGGTCTTCACCCTAGGATCTCCACCCAGACGCCCAAGCCTCACCACTCAGACATCCAAATGGTAGCTGCTACTGTTTAGCCCTGCATTTCTCATGTTCTTTAGGATTTGAATCATCTTGCCAAACTTCAACAAACTTCACAAGAAAAATTAGGAAATCTTTGCAAAAGTAGGACATTCTATTTTTTTTTATCATGGTACAGTATAAACAGCATGAAACTTGCCATCCCTGACATTTAGGAGGTGATAATGCTATACAACTGCTACTTTTCTCTAGATACAAAACATTAGATCACCCCAAAGAACACCGAATCCATTAAGTAGCTATTCTCCTTTCCTTCCTCCCACCAGCCTTCTCCCCTACATGGTAGTCTCCAATCTGTTTTCAGTCTTTTCAGATTTCCCAATTTCATATTCATATAAATGGAATCATCTGTGGTCTTTTTGTTATTGGGTTATCTCATGTAACACAATGTTCATCCATGTTTAAGTACTTTATTCTTTTTTTATGGTGTAATATCTTGTGTAAATATACTAAATTTTTCTTATATGTAATCATGGATATCTAGACTGCTACCATGGTTTGCTATTATAAACAGTGCTGTCATTAATATTTGCGTACAAGGTTTTGTTTGAATACCTTTTTTGTTTTGTCTTACTTTCTTTGAGATAGAGTTTTGCTATTTAACCCAGGCTAGTCTTTTTTTAAATATTTATTTATTATGTACACAATATTCTGTCCATGTGTATGCCTGCAGGCCAGAAGAGGGCACCAGACCCCATTACAGATGGTGGTGAGCCACCATGTGGTTGCTGGGAATTGAACTCAGGACCTTTGGAATAGCAGGCAATGCTCTTAACCTCTGAGCCATCTCTCTAGCACCCCTCCCAGGCTAGTCTTGAATGTACTTGTAGTTCATGCTAGTATCTAACTCATGCTAATCCTACTACCTCAGTCTCTTAAGTATTGGATATATGTCACCATGACAACCTGGGCACCTAGTTTCAGCTTGGAGGGGATACATGTACTCAGGAATGCAATGTCTGGGCTACATAGTAATCAATTTTTAACCTATTAAAGAGCCACCAATCTATTTTCTGCACACTCCACTTTGGCTTTACAAGAGAAACAAATGTCTAATTTCCACCAATCACAGCTAGTCCTCACATAAAATTCCAGAAACTAAAATGAGACCTGATACCAACATCTCACCTCGGAATTTCCTGTCTATTCACTGAAGAGAAATAAAAATATACTTACTTTAAAAACTACCTACTTGGTAGTTCAGCAGCTGCATGTACTGCTCTTGCACAGGAACCAAATGTAGTTCCTACCACACATAAGCTGCCTGTAACTCCAGCTCCAGGCAATCTGATACCCTCTTCTGGCCTCCATGGGCACTACACACAAACCCACACACAAGCAGACATAATTACAAAAATAAATAAATAAATAAATAAATAAATAAATAAATAAATAAATAAAATTTTTAAAAAGAAAAACCTCACATACTAACTATATTATTCCTTATCTCACTGGTTAATATTAACTATTTTATTCATTTTAATGTTAAACTACCTTTGTCTTTACCAACACTGTATTACCCTTATAACAGTAACATTTTCTATAGCTTAATATTGTATTAATAACAGTGTGGTTTAGTTAATAGTAGAAATGATAATAAAGCCAGGCAGTGGTGCTACACGCCTTTAATGCCAGCACTCAGGAGGCAAAGGCAAGTAGAATTCTGTGAGTTCAAAGCCATCCTGGTCTACAAAAAGAGAACTGTAATACAGAGAAGCTCTCAAAAAGAAAAGATAGGAAGAAAGAAAAAAAAATAAAAGATATTGACACAATTCTGGTTTTGTAACGTGCTGTGGGATAGCCCCTCTGTATGCTGTGAATATGTTTTATTACTATTTGTCAATAAAGAAGCTGCTTTGGCAAATAGCATGGCAGGATAGAGCCAGATGGGAAATTCAAACAGAGATACAGTGAGAAAAAGGGCAGAATCAGGAGAGATGCCAGTGAACCAATGGAGCAACAAGATGTACTAGAGAACAGGTAACGCCATGAACACACGTGGCAAAATATAGATGAATAAATGGGCTAATTTAAGTTGTAAGAGCTAATTAGTAATCAATCTGAGCAATAGGCCAATTTGTAATTTTTATTAAGCCTCTGAGTGATTATTTTAAAGTGGCTGGAGGACCCAGAAGGACAGAAAAGCCTCTGTCTACAATAACTAACATCACAAGACTGAAAAAAAAAAGGAACGCCATGCTGTTTTAGAGTAGGAAAGTAACTGTGCCTATTCGGAAACTCGAAATGAGAAGCATGTTAACAAGCTTTCACTTCATTAGAGTCATCTAGTCAAGTAATAATAATTTAAAACTTCATTTTAAACCTTCAGATCTCAGAACATTTTCTTACATATCAAATCATTAATGTCTAAGCAATATCTTTTAAAGAAATTTCTAAAACATGAGTTTCAGCATAAATAAGACCTCAAAAGCCTAAGCTTTATGTTCTAAGGCTAACAAGCAAAACAAAACAAAAAATAAAAATAAACACCCAACTGAGCCTAAATTAAATCAAACAGCAGTTTTTTTTTTATTTTTTAAAAATTTATTTATTTATTAAGGATTTCTGCCTCCTCCCCGCCACCGCCTCCCATTTCCCTCCCCCTCCCCCAATCAAGTCCCTCTCCTTGATGACTGTTAGCACCATTTCTTATTTCTTTCCATTTGATATTCATCAAATAAAATGTGTTTTGCTTCCTCTAATTAGAAGTCATGCTTGGCTGCTCACATCCTGCACTCCCTCAGGCTTAGTCTCATATCTGAGGGCCAAAGAAATATCCACCTTGTTGTCATTTACATTCCTGCATGGAATACTGTTGCACTAAGACGTAGACAGACAGTAGAGGGTGGCAGAGATAGCTGATAGACTACATGTCAGGGGAAAGAGAGATGGAAACACACACCAAAATGGGGCTAACACAAATACATGACCTTATGAGCCTCAGTTTCTCTCAGTGAAACTGGGCAGGAGCGTTTATGTCAGAGAAATTTGTTTTGCTTCAGGATCCTTTCAAGATATTAGCCTGACCATGCCACTATCCTGTTAAAACTTCCTAGGGTTTATCATCTCTCAACATAAGAAGCCAAAAGCTTCATGATAGCCTCAAGGAACAAGGTGATCTGATCTTTCTCTTCTGCTGTGTAACGGCGTAAATGAATGCAGACAGATTGTAGAATATATATATATATATATAGCTTTAATAGACTTACAGAACCACCGTTCCCACGGAGACCAGGAAAGCAGAAGCAGTGGCTGGGAGCACGCTTGCCAAATATGTAAGCAAACATTAGCCCAAGGCGAACACGCCCCCTAAGGGGCGGGAATTATCCCTACATCTCCCCTTTTTGACTAAATAAGACAGAACTAAACCAAATACAACTATATACAATAATAACAAATAATAAATATAACAAACAAAATTGAGAACAAAAGTTTTGCTAAACATTCTATCTCAAGGAGTCTAAATAATGTAGAGAGTAACCACAATTATATAATCTTCAACTCCGTCAAAGGTCTGAGAAGGGAATAAATATTATTTAACAAACGAAATATATCCAAAATGTGCAACAATTGACAGAGACAACTGACTACCTGGGCAATCACCCAAACTCTCGTTTGCAATGTTGAGTCAACCAACTTTGGCTAAGGCCTAACATAACTGACATACCATTATTAAAGGCAAGAAACTTTTCAAAACTATCTTACCCTGTCTTGGCAGGATATGACAGTCCTATTTTATCCATTGATGCACGCTCTGTATCTCTGTCAGTGGTTGAGATATGGGCATTTCTTTGCCCAAAGGCCAGTTCTGCCAAATAGAAAAGCTCCAGGTGGAGTGTCTTTGGTGCTCAACATTCTCTCAGGAATAGAGC
>NC_022026.1:61312958-61332493 GCF_000317375.1 Microtus ochrogaster | reverse complement strand
TATATATATATATATGTTTAATAGACTTACAGAACCACCGTTCCCGCGGAGACCAGGAAAGCAGAAGCAGCGGCTGGGAGCACGCTTGCCAAATATATAAGCAAACATTAGCCCGAGGCGAACACGCCCCCTAAGGGGCGAGACTTATCCCTACACTGCTGCATCTTAGAACTCATCCCCTATGAGTCTAACTCTGTCCCCTTGTACCTTACTGTGATTCTTGCTCTGCCTCAAAGCCAGGCAGCAGCCTCTGCATTTACCATTCTAGTCATGATGCTTTTCTCCCAGAAAATTCCAACAGCTTTGACCTTGGGAATCCTCTTCTCATCTGCTCATATGCCATCTTCTCTATAAGGCCTTCCCTGATCAACTCTGTTAGAAGTTTGACTCCTCCTCCCTACTGTTTTCTGCTGGTACCATCCATCATCTCTTAGCCTATGAATCATTTTCTTAGTGACTTTGATACCATTTAAAATGTATGGTATACAAGGACCAGGGGCTACTTCAGTGTGCGAAATCTACAATACTTTACATAGTTCCAGGTATGTCCCAAGCCCTGAATAATAAATTGTATACTAAAGACATGAAAACTTAGGATTAAGTTAGCAAGCTATGAAAAGCAGTTAGTATAGTGACTGGAATGCTGAATGATAGATGAGCAATTTCTAGTATCCATATCTTATAATGGAGGTTGTTTCGATCTGTCCTAAATGGAACAGGTGACTCCTCTTGAGTAAATTTATTTTATAGGACAGGGAACTATTTTGAATGACTCTGAAATCTCAGAACTTGTCTGCATAATGGCTAGGGAAAATGGTCTGCTCGTTTTAAATCGTCATAGTCAGAGAATAAGTATAAAGGGTTAAACTAACAAGCTCCAGGAGGACTTTCTTTTATCTACTGGCTAGATCTCAAAACACCACCAATTAGGAATTTTTAGAAATCAAATTAGATGCCATCTTTCATTTCTTGTTACACAAAAAGACAGGCTATCTTCATTCTGGTCAGCTGTAATTGGCAGTGACACTCAACAACTTAGCTGTAAATCCCTCCAATTTACACGATTGTCAAGATCTTAACAGCAATAAGCACACTGAACCTTGAAATACATCCTTTTGAAACTAAAGAATCTTATGACAGTATAATTACTGCCAAATAAATCTGCTTTGTAAATCTAGTTTTGGGATATTTTCTAAAGAAAAGGTGCATCTGTATTAAAAATCATTGATTCTGATTTCTTATTTTAAATAACTAAGCAGCTTATATTTTCTTCATTACTGTTCTCATCTTATTTCACATCAAATGCTATGGATTTTCCTGTTTTGATGTGCAGTGGAATATACCTGGTAATTTTAACTTATTTAGTTTGAAATTCACTTGTCCTGGTGCACTCAAAACTCAAGAGCTGTTTGGGTGTAGCCAAACAAAAAGATATTTTCATGCACTTAAGAGCAATTGCTGTACATTAGCAGTCTATTCTTCACAGAGGCATAATTTTCGACAGCCTTTAAAACATTCAGGTACATTTACACCATTTGGGACAATATATTTAAATGAATTGATGTGACAATTATTTTTGTTGTTATTGTTCCTTAAATTGTGTGAACGCTTCTTTTTTAGAAAAGGAAATGGAAAACTTGGGGATGGTGATTAGCTTGCAATGTGGGTAGAAAGGCATAAATAGGCATTTCATTTTGTAGCAAAGGTCTTCATTTTCTGCTATCTCACTTCATACTGAGACTATCCTGTTTTTTAGGGATCATTTGTCTCCAGGTAAACCCCACTTACTTAGCTTTACGGAAGGAAGAGTTTCACTGTGTAGCCCAGGCAGGCTCCCACTTCTCAGTGTTCCTGTTTGTACCTCCCAAAGTGCTGAGGTGCCACCCTGCTTGTCTTGTGACTGGTTCTCACTTTATTGTTAGCTGTTTTAAGTTATTTTAATTTAAAATAATTAGCACAAGTTATGTGGAGTGTGAGCCCACATAAGCCCTGTAGTACTAATAGATCACACATAGGTTGAATATAACATGGGGGCCTGTGCCCTCTATGTAATTATAAGCAAATCAGAAATTCATAAATTTACTCCTATCAAACAACTAAGAATGGTATGATCAGAGTCTTCATTCTAAAGACTTTATCCAATAGAAAATGATATATTTGCAATTTTAAATAATTTGAAAATATATAAAAAATGAGATTTTAAAAAAGAAAATTTGGGCTAGAGTTAAACTCAGTGGAGGAGAAAACGCTTAGTTTACCTGATGTCCTTATTGTCAAAAAAAAAAAAACCACAGGTAAAAAAGGATTGGGGGAAGGAGGACAGAAGGGAAGAAAGATATATACATGCCTCTTGCCACTTAAATATAACCAAATAAGCATGGTACACTGCCTTGCAATCTGTTTTCTAGAAAGGGTTTTTGCTCATTTTTCTCTAAATAGTTGGGAATATATTTTATAATCTGCTTTTATCCTCACAACTAATACAACATATCAATGTTATCAGTCTTTCTAAATCAAAATGCTATACCATAGTTCCATTACTTTATATTTCATAGCTTTATTTCAAATATTATATAGATAATATCATAGTGAATATTTGCATATATAATTTTGTCTATACTTACAAGTCTTCCATTTAGATCATGTTTTAGAAATATAATTCATGGGACAAAAGAGAGGAAAATTTTAAAGGATTTTCATATATGGCTCTAAGTTATGTCTACCCCTCTATTACTAATGAATGAGCTTGGGGGCTGAGAGATGGCTTAGAGGTTAAGAACGCTGGCTGTTCTTCCAGAGGTCCTGAGTTCAAGTCCCAGCAACCATATGGTGACTCACCAATGAATGAGCTTATAACAATAGGATAGTATCATTTTATATTATTTTTATTGTTTGAAATTATAATATGATTACATCCTTTCCTCCTTTTCTTTCCTCCCTCAAACTCTTCCCACAAAATTGCTCACTCTCAAATTCTTGACCTATATTTCTTTCATCATTGTTACATCAGGGAAAAGTGGTAGAACAATTGAAAGGTCCTGGGCTTCAACCATAGCAACTCCACCAAATCCCAATTCAATATGAAAGACAATATCACTTTAAGTGAAAAAATAGTTTAAAAATATCTTACTTTATTTATTACAAGATTATATTTACTCTGGTATGTTCTGGATGCATGCATTCTTTATTACATATTCATTTCATTAACAAATATTAAATATCAAACTTCATGCAAGCAACTTCATAGAAGCAAGGAATGGAACAGACTGAACTCCTAGCTCTTACTCTTGCATCGTGGAGGTGGTCACAGTCCAGAAGCAAAGCCAACTAAAAGGAACAAGAACAAACTGGCTACAATAAAAGCATGACCAGAAGCTTAGAGAGGGCATCCAGCATCTGGTCCGGCACATGTATAGGCACAGGGAAATTCAGAAAGACATCACAGCAGAGATCCTAGGGGAGAACACCTTGAGAACAAATAGCAAATTACTAACCAGGGAAATAAGAAGCAGAGACAGAAATGATGTTGGGAGGAAAAGGACCAAAAAAAAAAAAACAAAAAAAAAAAACAACCCATATATTCCAAGACTGAAAAAGAGCAAGAAGATGGCACACTAGAGGAGTTGTGTTAATTATCGCTGACAAGTGCGTTCTCAAGTGATTCACCAACGTGGATTCAAGTCACTGCTCACAGCAATCCTCTCAGCACATTTTGAATGATTCCATCTCACTGATGAGGAACTAAAGCCCAGGAAGCTTCAGTAAGTTGTTCAATAACACACATACAGTAGTTGGTAGAGCCAAGATTTGAACCAAGATAGTCAAGAGTTCTTCAGATGACTAGGCCACAGCGGAAACAAAGCAAGAACCAGAGAACTGACAAGTGAGTCCCAGTCAGGAAAGACATGCTTGTGAGCCATGGTGGAAGAGCTTGGCTTTCTTCTGCCGATGAAAAAGCTACCTTGAAGAGTAGTGAACAAGATGCTAATGAAAACAGAGCTAGACATCAGAGCACATACACAAGAAACCATAGGAAGGAAGGCCCACCATTGAGCACTGCTTGCACAGAGAGAAGAGGGTGAAAGAGAACAGTTGAAACACATCAACTAGAGCTGCGTGTGTTTGACCTAGGAAAGTTAGGGGGCGTGAAAGAAAAGGAAGAAAAAAATACATGTGTAATTCCTGATGATGCTATGGGACAATGCTCTTGTATACTGTAAAGATTTGTCACTCATATTAGTTTAATAAAATGCAGCTTGGCCAGTAGCCAGGCAGGAAGTTTGGCAGGGCGACCAGACTAGAAGAATTCTAGGAAGAGGAACGGTTCAGTCTGCAGTCACCAGCCAGATGCAGAGAAAGCAAGATGAAAATGCCTCACTGAGTAAGGCACCAAGCCACGTGGCTAAACATATACAAGGATTATGTGTTAATTTAAATTGTAAGATCTAGTAAATAATAAGCCTCAGCTAATATGCCAACCAGTTTATAATTAGTGTGTCTGTGTTTCTTTGGGACCAAAGGCTGCAGGAGCAGGTGGGACAGAAACTTTCACCAACAATCCATAATTAGAAAATTTCCAAACCTGTAGTACTCCAAAATCCAAAATATTTATTTATTTATTTATTTTCAAACAATTTCTTCAGTGTAGCCCTGACTGTTCTGGAACTTTCTCTGTAAACCAGATTAGCCTCAAACTCACAAAGATCCACTTATCTCTGTGTCCTGAGTCACACTGGGATTAAAGGCATGTGCCACCACTGCCCGGCAAAATCCAAAATTTTACAATCATCCATTCAGTGTTCAAAAAGCTATAGATTTTGGAACATTTCAGATTTGAGGTTTGTGGATTAGATATGGTAAACCAGTAAAGCATACACAAATACTAGCTCATATACATAATGTCAAGATCTGAAATGCTTTCTGCTTCCAAATACTTTAGGGCCAATCGGGCCCAAGAAATTAATTGAGGAGAGAAGATAGTGGCTGGCTGAAGTCAGGTAGAATGTGTTATGATAGTCCCAGTGGAACACAGGGAGTTGACATGATCACAATGTCTAAGATTCTTTTTCTTCCTGTTACCTGATTGTTTCAGCTTTTCATGCGTTGGCTGTTATTATCTCCTAATACTGCACATTTTTTGCAAGAAACTATAAGTAATACTTACTGGTTTGCTCATAAAATCTGTAGCTCTATTCAAATTTGACTGTGTATTAACTTGAAATTGTCTTAAAATACCATAAATCATTATTTACCTACTTATCAAAGATAAAGGTGAAAAATAATTTTACACCCAGATGACAAGGAAGAAATTCAGTCTTGGCGTAAACCACATCATCCACTTTTAACTGTTTTAATGATATCATTAACTTCTCTGAAATGTTTTAGCTTTCCACTTCCATATATGAGTATACATGTGTCTATGAAACTTGTTTGAATGGTCAGTGTTACTCCATTTAAAAGGTCATTTCCCCTTGAGTTCTTTTCATTTTTCTTTTCATGTTCTCTACAAACTTATTAAAGTAATTTGTTACGTTGAACAATTGCTTTCAATTTTCTTGAAGTTTTGAAAGCATTTTTTATGACCCTTGTACAAACAAAAACCCAGCTTGTCCCCATTTTGTTTACCTCAGAGCACTGAAGATCTGATCTAGCACATCTTTGTATTACCTGCAGCCACAGTTTCCTGGTTTCTAGGTCAATGGCTCTGCTGCTGGGGTGCTGCTTTTATGCCTATCTTGCTTTGATGTTTGTAAGAGTCTTTTCTATGTCCTGTAAGCCCCTACTACAGTAAAGAGATCTCTCCTCTTATATTTTACTTGGATGGTGAATTTGCCTGATTTCCAAATACAATCCCCCTCCACCACTTTTCAATTTAGAAAAGGAATTCTTGGGTACTGGAGGTGTGGCTCTATGGCACAGCATATCCTTAGCATGCACCAAGCACTAGATTCTATCTCCCATCACTCCCCTCGGAAAAAAAGGAGGGAATAAAAAGAGTATGAAGAAGGATTTGCTATTCTTTTATTTCCATTGGTTGCTTCTATCTTTACCTCCATCTCTGCTTTCTTCATTGGTTAAGTGCATTTAAGCTATGTTTCTGAAGCCAATTCCCTGATATACTATCACATTTCCTCTGTTGTCCAGTTTCCCATTAGCACCAACTTTTTAGATTTTAATTAAAAAATATGTACTTTTTAGGCTTTAAGTAAGTCTTTTCCTTATTTTGGTATGCTTGCTTCTCAAAATGGTCAGTTCTTGCTGAGACTGTGAGGTATATTAATATAACAACAAATCACTTTAGCATCTGCATGAGAATATAACCCCAGACTCAGTTTTTGTTGCATGTACAACTTTACAAAGAGGTCTATAGAATAGTCTAGGTGCTCATGGTTCACAAAATCCAGTGGGCTCTTTCATAGATTGTGTGTGTGTGTGTGTGTGTGTGTGTGTGTGTGTGTGTGTGTGTTTGTATGTTTTTATGTTTGTGTGTATGTGTGCGGATGTGTGTATGTCTATATGTGAATACACAGTTGGGAGTAGTTAAGGAAAGGAAGGACTCAATCAATCCTGGCCTAAAAAGGGAGATATGCTTTTAACTCTTAACACCAAAACACATGTGCATATACATGTACAAAGGCACATGTGCACACTTACAATTTTAAGTATCAATAGAAGCATTTCTTGAAATTTTTATCACAGCCAGTTTTATGATTTGAGTCTTTGATGAAGACTCTGAGATTCTGAGAAGGCAGCACTAGGCTTCAGACTTGGTTATTTCCATCAGAAGTCACAGATACAATGGAGACAAACCACCTGCATTTTCTGGGAAGTTTTTAAATTTTGCAATATTATAAGAAATAACTTGGGTTGGAGAGATGACTAGAGGTTAAAAGCACTGACAACTCTTCCAGAGGTCCTGAGTTCAATTCCCAGCAACCACATGATGGCTCACAACCACCTATAATGAGATCTGTTGACCTCTTCTTGTACGCAGGCATACATGGAGGCAGACTGTTGTATATGTAATAAATAAATAAATATTTTTAAAAAGAAATAACTTTTAGTCCAGATAACATAATAAGAACTTGTTCCTTCCTTTCAACACAACACATTGCATTAAAGACTCTATAATAAACCCTAGCATGTAACCACAAAAGTTGTCAGTCCTAAATATAGTAATTTTTAAAAGTAACAGAAGACTTTTATATGCCAACTGTATCTTCTCAAAGGCATACACGGCTCTATATTAAACATAAAAAGATGCTTATTTATTAGGTATTTACATTTTTATTCATAAAAAGAAATAAATGGGCTGATCAGATGACCCAGCAGGTAGAAGCACCTACTATGCAAGCCTGACAACCTGGGTTCACTCTCTAGATCACACAGTAGGGGAGAACCAGCTCCTGAAACTTGTCCTCTGAACTCCATATTCATGCCATGGCACATTTACACCCAGGCTTGCACACATGTACACACATGCTCACATATACATACACATGCTCACATGTACATACATGCACACACTCATGCACACATGTATACACTCATGCACACACACAATAATAATAGACATGTTTTAGACTGGGACTCACTAAATTTCCCTGGCTAACCTGTCTCTGCTCCCTGAGTACTGGTATTAAAGGCTTGCACGACTGTGTCCAGCCACAATAATATTTTTTTTTATTAAAAAGTAAAGAAAAATAACAGCATGAGTGAATTAAAATAAAACAAAATGGGGAATCTGGTTGTCAGTCAGCATTAACTTCTTTCCTATTTCAGAGCCTAGCCTTATTCCTAGGAGTAAGCAGCTTTGGCGAATACTACCCTGTAGTTCTTCCCAGGTCACAAAACTGTCACTCAGAGTCTTCAATTTGCATAAAGTTCATTTGTTGCAACAATGAATAGCTATAACCATAGTTGTGTGATCACAAATCTACTGCAGAGGCAAACTGAACCTGCAAAGCAGCAGCAGGAGTGTGCCTGGTGGTATGGGTGTGTATGGGTGGAGGTGGTGAACCTTGTTTCAATTTTCTGTGAAATATTTGATCACTTCGCTCAGTATTTCACTCTGCTTATATCTGTGCCCTTGCCTGTGTGTGCTATCCCAACTTCTAAAGGGGCCCAATTTTGTTTCTTCACCTTGACAATGGAATTGGTCACAGAACAAATTTTAGCCAATAGAAGAATGTAGAACTCAAAGTGTACTTGAGTCTTTAAGAAGACATCCATGTTTCCCATTCTCTGATGTCACTTTTGGCATCATGACAAGAATACATGTCCATTAACCTGTTGCTCCTCAGAGGAAAATGACAAAAAGGAATTCACAGCAGGACCTGGCTACAGCCATCTTGAGCATAACTAATATGACTGCCTCTGAACAACCCTAGTCTGTTTTCTCCACATAGTTTCCCAGAACACTATAAATAGACACAATCATTAGAGTGGTATGAGGAGCTTTACGACCCAGACTGAGGCACCACAAAAATGCCTGACATCCATGACAGGAGCTTGAGATAAACCAGGTACATTCTGGTTTACATGAAGTCGCTTTTGTCCTGGCCATTACATAAGCCCCCTCCTACTAACTCATAATGCAGGGATCTACCTGTCATGATGCTGCCCAAGACATCTTCCTGCACACAAGCCCCCCCTTCCCAATAAATTGCACTTGGCAATCCTGGATATGTCTTTCTCTTTCTTTAGTCTCATGGAATCCTGCAGTTAGTTCTCATACATTGGGACCATATGAAACAAAGCGATATTTTCTGGACCTAGAGCAAACTACCTGACACCCAGTCAAGCCGCAGACCTATGAGCTAAGAGAATACATATCTGGCACAACACTGATGCTCTGAACCATTTGTTACACACTAGAATGGTGGCTACGAATTATTGATTCAATCTACTCCACCCCCTACTCCACCCCACAGTATATATTCTTCAGCCACATGAAGCTGGGCCTCAGGAAATTGGGAAGCTAAGTTATGGGTGCATGATGCTGCTGGCAGAAGTACTTGGACTGAACACCATTCTGATGGAGGTGGGTCTTGTATCTTATCTGTTGCTTTCGTTGGTTAACTAATAAAGAAAACTGCTTGGCCTGATAGGACAGAAAATTAGGTAGGAGGAGTAAACAGAACAGAATGCTGGGAGAAAGAAGCTGAGTCAAGCAGTCGCCATGATTCTCCCACTCCAGACACAGCCGCTGGTTAAGATCTTTCCTGGTAAACCAGCTCGTGGGCTACACAGATTATTAGAAATGGGTTAGATCAATATGTAAGAGCTAACCAATAAGAGGCTGGAACTAATGGGCCAGGCAGTGTTTAAAAGAATACAGTTTCTGTGTAATTATTTCGGGTATAAAGCTAGCCATGTGGGTGGCCGGGTGCCAGGAATGTAGCCCGCCGCTCAACACTACACCATTCTGGTAAGAAGCTATTGCTTTCTTCAAAGTAATAAGATGTGAAAGAGCTAATTGGTGCTCATCTTTAAATATCTAGCAGGCAAGCTACTAAAACCACCACTCACCTACCACCTACCTCTCTGTGAATCCTCCAAGAAGATGCCATGCTTGGGTTCTTCATTAGGATTCTTTTTCCTCTATCACTTGACTTACTGTTGCTTTAAAAACCCCAGGCATCATGTAAGTACTGTCAGTCTGCTTCCTAAGGAGTTCAGAGCCCAACCTGTGGCTCACTGGTAGTTAACAACAGTGATTTTAGAGTCAAGTAGACTTTGGGCATCAGCTAGTTTCATTTTTTCTTTACACAACGTATAAAAATCTTTCTATTTAATTCTCTCTCTCTCTCTCTCTCTCTCTCTCTACACACACACACACACACACACACACACACACACACATACATACATGCATGTAAATACATATAATATGCACCTAAAATAAAAATAAATATTTCAAAATGAGACAAAATATAAATTAATCTAAAAATAAATACAATACCAACAAAAGTGGAAGGGGTTTATACTTTAAAAGTATGGAAGGACAACTTTAAAAATCCTAGTCCTATTCTAAACAACAGCCTTCCAGAAAAGACAAAATCAAGCAAAATGATAACAGGAGGTCTCCTTTCTACATCTCGAGTATAATTTCATGTGACCAGTGGAAAGGCGATGTGAATGAAACTAACAACATTTCCTTGCTTGGCATTCAGCATATATTAATTCATGTAATGGGCCCAGTAACCTATCATTTCACAGATGAAGAATCTAAGGCACTACAAATAAGAACCTTAGCTAGCATGATCAAATGTTAGCATACAATGGAATTGCTAAACTCCATGATATAAATTCTAGGCTTATAAATGAATGTAATTCTATGTAGTATCCTTAACCCTTATGTCCTCTTCTCTGTTTTCTTACCTTCAAAATAGGTGATAATCATACCAATTTTGTTGGAGTGCTATGTAGAATGAATATACACAAAAATGTATAAGTATTTCCTACAGTGCTTGTTACATAGTAAAGAGCTATTTATAAGTGTTAGCTACTATTAGTAATAAGTGATAGAATGATTTGTCCTTCAACAAAGGCCAAAATAAGAGTAAGCATAGTGGTATATACCTGTAATTCTCAGCCAGCTTTGGCTACAGAGTGAGATCTCATCTCAAAAAGAAAAGAAAGGAAAAGTGCCATTAGAGTATTCCTCTATTTAAGATAGTAATAATAGTATAACAACGGCTAATGAGATGGCTCTTTGGCTAAGGATAATTAATATACAAGCATGTGGGATTGAGTTCAAATCCTTAGCACTCATGTAAAAAGCTAGACATGGCTAAAACACAGTTGTAACTCCTGCATTGGGGTGTTGAAGACAAACAGATCCATCTTACAGGCCAGTCAAACCTAGCGAAAATAATAAACTTCTGGTCTCAAGACAGTAAGGCGGGGGGGGGCACACAATGTCTTATTATGCTTTCCCATGAACGCACATAGTTATGAACACTAGCGCAGTGACATGCATACACTTCACACGTGTGTGCACACGCGCACACACATACAGAGAGAATTACAGCTACTAAGTGCATGAAAACAATTCAAACATTACCACCAAAGAGTTACCCTCTCCAAAATACTGTATAAAATCTAGATCTGAAACCCAAAACAAGCAGTCTCAGACCATGGATGAGGCTGAAACTCTCAAAGACAGCATACTTAACTCTGAACCTCTCTCACTCACCATGTGGTCTGTTATGCATAACTCATAGACAACCACGTACCAGCACAGCGTTGTGAGGCATGCCTTTACACCCAGCACTTTTGAGTGCAAAATTTACTTGCATATAAGATAGTCGGGCAGATCCTGCCCTAAAGCGGCCCTTTTGGTTCTAAATAGCCTCTTATTTTATACCCTCAATTTTACATCATAATTCTTGGTCTGAGGAACTACAAATTAGCATTTGCTTACTGTTTCAATTTGTAAAACTAAGTCGGACTCTAATTAAAGAGGGAAGCATGGGTGGCACTAACTGGGTCATTTGCTAGCAACTATGTGGCCGCATAGCTGCCTTGCTTTTAAATCACAGAAACTTCATTTAGAAAACAGATCATTAGCACACTGTAATTCTGGATAAAATAGTAGTTGCACTGTTACTGGTTTACTTACTCCCACAAAGACATAATCATGGAAAAAAGAAATAAAATAAACAAGATAAATGTTTATTTATATGTTCATGGACAACCAAGCAAAAGAGCTGATCCTTTTTCCACTCTTTAGAAACAAGAAAAATCCTATCTGCTTTGGCACAACATTATATGGTTTATTTATTCTAAAAGGCAAAGTATTTTTTCTACCATCCCATGAAACTCAATCTGACAAGAATGGATAGCCTTTTTAAAGGAAAGAAATATATCTGAGAGTGATTATGATTTTTAAATGGCGGTACTCATTTTAATTACTACCAAATCCACTTCAGCATCCATATTAATAATAACATGTTAGTCCCTAAGAATAATGTATCTAGTCAGTATTTTTCCAGATGTGATTTTAGAAGGTATTAGAGATCGCGTATGGTAAAAATTATAGAGTAGGCAGCAGTTCAAACTCCTGGCTGAGCTTGAAAGAAAACAGAAATTGCCCCAGGTATCAAGGCAAAGGGGATTCTGACAGGCAGAGAGGGTGTATGACTTAACAGGTAGCAGCTAGGGCCAGATGTGGAACCAAATCCCCTGAATGTAAGAGCTTCTGTTTTAACAGTCACTCAGGCATGTGAGACGAGGCCTTTGAGCACAGAAAACAGCAGTTTGTATCTCCCACTTATGAAATCTGTGTAGAAAGCTGAAAGCACAAAAGGCCACAAAGAAGACTGAGAAGGATTAGTAAACTCTACCCACTGACCTAGAAATCTAACAGTGAAATATTTTTGGCTAAGTCTGTGCATGTAAAATACATACGTATACACACACACACACACACACACACACACACATGAGTATGTACAGCTTTTAAATAGTATATATTTATATTCACCGAACAATAACCTACTAGAAATCAAAGCTGTTATTTTGGCTATTTAGAATTTGGAGTACTAATTTATTTTTAACCACTACTGAGTAAAACTCCATGGTGATAGATTAATAATAAAATTAAGATGAAATCTAACTGGTGTATAAGCCAGAGAAGCAAACACAAAACCACTCTGAAAATTCTTCTGAATAGTAAAATTAGGTGAGTTTGAGAATATAAGATTTGTATAGTCTCCAATAGCTGTCTTGAGGTATTTGTTAGCCACAAAGACAATGATAAAAAAAAAAAGATTGTCATTTTACAATGGAGAAATCTGGCAGATACTACCTTAATCATGTGACCAAGTTCAACATCACCAGTGGTTGACACCAGGAATTCTT
Source organism: Microtus ochrogaster (assembly GCF_000317375.1). Classification (NCBI taxonomy): domain Eukaryota; kingdom Metazoa; phylum Chordata; class Mammalia; order Rodentia; family Cricetidae; genus Microtus; species Microtus ochrogaster. The sequence continues at coordinate 61,319,626 of NC_022026.1, read as the reverse complement.
TGACATATTGAAAATGAGAAAGCTTTATTTCTGTGGTATCTCAGCTCAACCATGAGGAAACACCACTCTATCCTAAACTGAGGGACTTTAGTGTCAAAGTGCTATGTAGCAGTTTCCTCCAAATGTAAAACTCTCCATCTTTGGAGGGAAACTCATTAAGACACAGAATATTCACAAGGAGGTAAAAACATCAAGAAGTCCTAAGGGATACATACGTATCCAGTCCTGTAGGTTAACTCCTTAAGCCCAGGAAGTAAACAACCAAAATGACTTGAGGAAGCCCCTGACACTGACCAAGTCCCTTTCTTAGCATATATAAGCAGGAGGACTGCTGAAATACCTGAGCTTCCAGGAAGCAGCAGAGAACAGGTGAATTTCCTGGAAGAGGCAAGTATCCATCTTTCAGGAGCTGTCATCATGCTGGAGGCAGCTTTAGTGACACAGCTGTTTGTGAGTCATTTCTGCCCCTATAAGTAACTCCTTACCCATATTCCCATAAGTAACCCACCCCCTAAAGATTTGGACGTCAGTGGTATATTTGCACTTTGGTCTGTCGTTGGATCCCTATCTGGGGAGAGGAGACGGTTGTACACATTGTCATACAACGTAATGTCATTTAAAAAAAAGGTAAGGTGATAGAGTTGTTATAGCCAGCAGAATACTAAGAGTAAACATTGACTAAATGCAGAGAAGGATCCTGGAAAGGCTCTTGTTCCTCCTGGAACAGGAAAAAAGGGCTTCAGTGGAGGGAAGAAAAGCAGTGATCTTCAAATAAAGCTTCTGGTTTATAGTACTATCCCAAAGTGAATTTTCCTTGTTTTGATAATCATGCCACATAGGATGTTAACATTAGGGGAAGCCTGGGGTAGCTCTACAGTATTTTGAAAACTTTTCTGTAAATCTACAATTAGTTCAAAATAAAATGCTTTTTAGAAAGTACTCTTGTAGAGCCAGCCCAAGCAACAAAGAACTCCACAGTGGAAGAAGAAAGTAGTTTCAGATAAGCTTATAAAACATAAAAGGAAATAAACCTTCATGAGTAAGAGTCAACAGATGTGGTGGAAGAATTAGGAACCCCTAAGTGGGGACCAAAAGAAGAAAGCTCCAGAATGGCCTCTAACATTATGCTTGTAAACTTTTCCAAAATGTAAGACATAGAGAAACCATAAGGAAAACATGGCTCAGTACTTGAGAGCACATGTGCTTTTTCAAAGAATCCTGGTCTGGTTCCCAGCACTCAGTTCCAGGGCATCTGATGTAGTCTTCTGACTTTCTTGATACTGCATCTGTGTGATGCACAGACTCACACGCAGGTAAAACACTCTACAGCTTAAAAAAATCATTAAAAAAAGACAAAGAAAAGCATTAAATGTCATGCGAAAGAACGGAAACATATATAGACTGATCATGATAACAAATGGACAACAGACAGATGATAGACTGAATGGCGCATAAGGACCTAGAAAGTATAGTCACAGAAACAGTGAAAGTTTCAGGAATATGTCAAAAGTGCAGCCCAGGAGGAAAAACTATATAAACATATGCATGGCCAGAGAGAAATTAAGGCAATGGCAAAAGAGTGACAGCTTAAGAAGCAAAGAAAGAAAACAAACAGAGAAGCTATTTGAAGAGATATATGATGTAGATTAACTTGTTCGCAAGCCCAAGAATTGAAATAGCTCTAAGTCAGGCATGGTGGCATGTACCTTTATTACAAGCACTCCAGAAGCAGAAACAGATAGATCTCTGTGAGTTCAAAGCCAGCCTGGTTTACATAAGACAGACAGGGCAACATACTAAGACTGTCTTTCAAAATATATAAAAAAAATGTAAAATAGGCCCAAGGTATACTCTAATTAAACTCCGGAAAGCTAAAGACAGAAAAAGGCAACCAGAGAAAAGAGGGCAAATGGTGGCAAAGAAGCATTTGTGTGAACTAGTTTTAGACAAAACTCCATGGTACAGGACAAAAGATAATAGCACAACATCTTCAAAAACTCAAAGGAAAATAACTGTAAACCTAGAATTGTTCTAAGTTAAAAAGAGAAAAAGAAATACATTTCAGAAAACAAGGGCTCCCACTATAATCAGTATCATAAAAATGTATTTTCTAAGTAAATGCTATAAAAGGAAATCAAGAACTAAAAGCAAGCAAACTTCATAAATATTTATAACTTATAAGAATTCGTTTCATTGATTGGCCAAGGTACTAGTGATTAGTTATGACAAATGTTTTGCATATGAAAGTTAATGTAGTACATAAAAGGAAAGTTAAAATCTTAAGTGTTTCCTTATAGAATATTAAAAATCAGTAAAAATAAATATCCAAGCTGGGTGTGATGGCATTTGTCTATAATCTCAACCCTCTGAAGGTTGAGGCCACTCTAGTCCAGTGAGTTCCAAGCCAGACTGGACTGAGTGACACCTTGTCTTTAAAAAGAAAAGTAATAACAAAAACAAAATCCCTAAAAAAAGTTCACTATTCTGAAATGAACAATGAAAAGATAAGAAAGAAAGAGGGGGAAGGGGAGGAAGGAGGGAGGGAGGAAGGAGGGAAGGAAGAAGGAAAAAGGGAAGGAGGGAGGGAAGGTACATACACCAATAAAAAAAGAGTAGGTAGGAATGAATGAAATAAAGAACAAAGTTTTAAAAGAAGACAAGTTGAAATCTGGTTCTTCTAAAAGCCAGTAAACAACAATGATAAAATTGATTTAAAAACAAGAAGCATAAATCAACAGTAACAGGTCTTAAAAATGATAACTGGAAGATTAGAATAAATGGAAGCTTCTGGAAGCTAATTTCCTAAATACTCTCAAGAAGAAATAAAAAGTTAAAATAAGATGTAACATACTGAAAGAGTGAATCATCATGCAATCTACCCTATGATTTGACAGACTACTTAGATAAACCTTCAAGGAACTGACAAATATCTACCTTTTACAAACTGCTCTAAGAAACCAAGAGTAAATGTTCTGAAACTGACTTTACCAAGCTATTATAAGGCACTGCCATTTGAAATAGAAAAAAAAACTGTACAAGAAAAGAAAAATACAGGCCTCTCTCTTTTATGAACAAAGATATAAAAATCCTACATAAAATCTGCATCTACCTCTGGAGTGCTGGGGTTAAGGGCATATGTCACCACTGTCCTACTAAATACCCCATTCTTTTAAAATAAAATAATAAAAGCAAAATTAAAATGAATTAAGATATATAGTTAAAACCAGATGTCGTGACACTTCTCTTTAATCTCAGCAATTGGAAGGCAGAGGCAGGACAGTCTCTGAGTTTGAGGCCAGCCTGTTCACAGAGCAAGTTCCAGGACAGCAAGGGCTACACAGAGAAACCCTGACTATAGAAACAAACAAACAAAAAACAAAAACAAGCAAACAAACAAATGAACCAAAAGAAAAGAAAAAGATATATGGGAAAATGTTAGGTAAAAAAAAAAAAATTGGGGGTTAATCTGATAAGAATTTGAAAATGAAGGGGGAAAAAGTAACCTATTTCAAAATTTAATTTTAAATCTCTAGAATTGTGCAATCATGCTCAATATAAAATAACCTGTCTTGTCAACATTTGTGTATTTTTTTTTGTTGAACTAACTTAAAAGACATAAAAGAAAGGTACAAAAATAAGGTACAAAAAAAAAAACAGAACTCATTCTGTTTGAGTTTTGATCCATATTAAAAAATAAAATTTCAGGAAAGCACAAAGCAATGATGATTCTGATATGGAGACTGGCTGTTAAGAGTAAAGAACTGATAATTAAAAGGTAAAAAGCGGCTGTTTTCTACTCAACCATCCCTGGCATACTAATAATTTCTTCAGGTGTACGTATCCGGCCTACTTCAGTCTTTTTAATGACTAAGAAATACTGCACCTAATTAATCTACAATTGGAGTTCTGATTTTCCATTTGTTATTATAGTTTGCTGCTATTAACTTCTGGTATATCTTCATGAACACAAGCACCTCTATATACTCAATCCTGTATCAATTCATTTGTTAAAAGTTCCCAAATGAAAAAATTCTAAAGTCTAAGTAGTAGGTAAAAGGGCTGAAATAACAGACCGATACTGTCAGTTACTCTCCAGAATTGTGAGCTAATTTATACCTCAAATGTTAGAATATTTGCTCCCCAGCTATCTGGAATTATCAAAATAAATTATTTTAAATGGTGGGAATAATCTGGATATAGAGGTATACATCTGAGGTCCAGCCACTTGAAATGTTGAGGCAAGAGGAAAACTGGAGTCAGAGTCAAAGCCAGTCTAGGCTACATGGAAGACCTTGTCTTAAAAAAAATTAAAATTAAAATGATACTAACATTGATGGGATATCTCATTATTGCTTCATTATGCATCAGTATTGACATCTTTACATGGGTTTAAAGACTATTTGTATTTCTTCTGTGAATTGCCTCTTCTTGTGTTTGACCTGTTTTGGTATTAGTTTTAAAGAGATTTTTTTTTAAAAAATAAGCCTCTGATGTCAATCTCTTGGTTCTTATACAAATTATAAATATGTTCTCTCAGTCTTTCCCCAGTCTTTTAAAATTGCTTATGGTATGTTCATATATATATATGTATATATATATATATATGTATATATATATATATACATATATATATATATTTCCTACAGTTAATCTTTCTTATTTTGGTTTTTAGAAGTTGTCCCCTACTACAAAATAAAAGTAATGATGTTTTCTATTGAATTGTCACCAAAATCACTACTATTAAGCCCTTTCCTACTTACGTGAAATATGCTTCCTCTCCTAAAATATGAGTCTTTTATAGTCTTGGTACTCTACTTCACTGGCTATTCCTCTACTATAAAGCTATGTTTTAAAATACCTGTAAGTTATGCAAATCCCCAGGATTTATACTCTAATGTTCTTATCAACATTTTTGGCTGTTCTCAGCATATTATTCTTCCTAATCAATGAGCCAATTTCTTCTCCTTAATCCTGAGAAATGAAATCAACCTTAACAACAGCAACAACAAAGATCTATTTTGTAATTCTGATTAGAACTGTTTAAAACTTAGTTTACTCTGAACATGATAAAATTTTTATATTATTTTAGAGATGGCATACAGTGTAAAAACATATATCTTTAGTCTTTTTGTCCAATGCATTTTTAAGGATTTCATAATCTATTTTGCATCTTCTTGCAACCATTCCCTAGCTTATGATTTCTGGTATAAAGTTACTCTTTTGTGTAAATATTTCTATTTAGAGACTTGCCTGGATATTCTTAAGCATTACATTTTTATATTGATTACTGAGAGATTCTCAAGTATTTAATAATATTTGCTTTCTAATTTAAAAATTAGTCTTTGCTATATGTCGTGGTACACACTGCTAATCCTAGCACTTGAGGGCAGAAGCACAGGATTCTTTAAGTTAAAGGGCACCCTGACTTCAAACCAGGGATACATAGTAAGACCTTGGCTCAAAAGAGTAATAGCCTTAAAGTGTGCAAGTGGGTGAACATAATCAAAATATATTGTGGTCATGCATGATATCATGAACTAAAAAACAACCAAGTCTAAGGAGAACTGGTGGTACCTGATTACTGTATAATGCCTATTTCCCAATGGGTCTCAGATAAATAGATTCTGGTGTCTATTTTTATGTTCTTCTAATTTTAAAGTATTAAAAATAGCCAGCAAATAAAAACACAAAAATAAAACCAACCAAAATACTTGCCAGCTTTAATATTGGAGCATATATCTCATTTGATACTATCATTTTAGATAATTAAAGCTTAGGTTCTCAAACACTGAAAAAGTAGTGAAACATAGTGGAAGGCTTTGTGTCCTATTTAGTCAGTATATCCAAATAGAATTCTCAAGCAACAAAAACAAGGTGTTCCATTGTTTTGTGTAGTCTAGTTTACCCCCTAATACATTTGTGATGCCTGTTTAGCTCATGTTGGCTTGGATTTTTCAGTCCTTGTAGTGTGTGTGGCAATGAGTAAGACATCATCTCTGTAGTTTTTAATTTATCCAGCTGCTAAAGTATAACTGAAAATAAAAATTATAGTTATATAATATGCACTGTGAAATGATTTAAATTAAGCTAATTAATCATCCACTACTTCACAGTTAACTGTGTACATGTGTGCATACATGCATATGTGTGTGTGAGTTTGCATGTGGTGAGACTATTTAAAATCGTCTCAGCAGTTTTCAAGGACATAATAGATTATGATTCATTATAGTCACCATGCTATACAACAGATCTCCAGAATTTACTCATTCAACTAAAACTTTGGACAATGGGTAGCCTTTTAAGTAACCTTTCTACATTTAGGGAAATTCCCACAACATATTCCCTGTCATAGGCAATGTTCAAGTCAGAGCTCAGTTTTCCAGCCTTCTGAGCAATTGGAAGTGTGCAGGTGACCCATATTCTACCAATCAAGAAGCTTACAAAATATTTGGCTCACTCAGGATAGTGTTTTCTATTTCTGTCCATTTGTATGCAAAATTCAAGAAGTCATTGTTTTTTACTGCTGAGTAGTACTCTAATATGTATATATTCCATACTTTCTTCATCCATTCTGTCACTGAAGGGCATCTAGGTTGTTTCCAGGTTCTGGCTATTACAAACAATGCTGCTATGAACATAGTTGAGCATATACTTTTGTTGTATGATAG
>NC_022026.1:61307725-61312023 GCF_000317375.1 Microtus ochrogaster | reverse complement strand
GGGGAGGAGGCAGAAATCTGAAAGAAAGAAAGAAAGAAAGAAAGAAAGAAAGAAAGAAAGAAAGAAAGAAAGAAAGAAAGAAAGAAAGAAAGGAAGAAAGGAAGGAAGGAAGGAAGGAAGGAAGGAAGGAAGAAAGAAAGAAAGAAAGAAAGAAAGAATTTGGCTCACATGAAAAGCCAGCTCAGTGCAAGCACCACTTTGTGTTAGAGGGGGCTGATTCTTAGGATTAACAAAGAAGTCAAGGTAGTCAAAAGTAGCATGGTAAAATCTACTTCTTGGCAGGAACGCAAAGTGTAGCAATGACTTATGGGTGGTATCAGTAGTAATAGGTCATTTTCCCATCAGATAAGTCCTACAGCTTGGTATAGGGCTCTGTAACTAAAATTAGCTCCACGCTTGTTTCTCCAGCATTTCTGAAGATATTATGAACCATCCAGGATCTTTTGTTTTGTTTTGTTTTGGTTTTGGTTTTGGTTTTCAAGACAGGGTTTCTCTGTAGCTTTGGAGCCTGTCCTGGAACTAGCTCTTGTAGACCAGGCTGGCCTCAAACTCACAAAGACACAGCATCTTTTAAATAAATTTTCCTTTTATTTAACTGGCCAGAGAGGAGTTTGCTTTATAAAAGTAAGCCCTCCCCAATGCAAACACCACCATCAAGCAATGACAGAATTAAATCAAATATCTTCAACTTTTCAATTCTCAGGCCAGCATTCTTTCTACCCTATCACACTTACATTTTATGCTTTCAGGAAGGTTTGAAATATTATTTTCAAAAAATGCATCCCCATAATCTATTGAGCACTGGAGCATGGGGGGGAGGAGGCAGAAAGATCATAAAGTCAAAGCTACACTGAGCTCCACAGAAAGACCATATCTCAAATGGAGAAAAAAAAAGTGATGGCTCATGGGATATGAGAGCTTGCTATGCATGCATAAGGATCTGAGTTCAAATTCCCATGCCTATGAAAATAGCCAGACATAGTTGCTCCCATGCCTGTAACTCCAGTTCTGGAGGATAGAAACCAGAGGATTCTTGAGACTTGCAGTCTTCCAGCCTAGCTCCAGGTTTAGTAAAAAACTACAAATAAATAATAAACAAACAAATAAATAAATAAGAAGTGTTAGAGGAGGCCATCCAACGTCCTCTTCTGGACTTTGCACACACAGTGGCATATACATATGTACTCAAGTACCACACACACAGCATTTAAATACAACAAACACATACACGTACCCTAAAGCATGAAATAACTAATGCAATCAAACTAATCTAAATAAAAATAAAGCAAAAGCTAATAAAGGGACACATAACTGTCTTAGAAAACCAGGTTAAATAATTGCCATATTTAAAACACTATATTTACAATCTATTTCCTTAAAGTAAAAGACACTAAGAAAGTAGACCGTAATAATATTATCACCTTACATCCACAAATGATTATGTTCAGTATTTTCTACATTTTTTTTTGTTTTTTGTTTTTATTTTTGTTTTTTTTTTTTTTGGTTTTTCGAGACAGGGTTTCTCTAAAAAAATTTTAAGATTTCCATTTCAACCTCACTTAAGAATGCTTTGAATGAGTTGGGTGGTGGTGGCACACACCTTTAAACCTAGCACTTGGGAGGCAGAGGTAGGCAGATCTCTGTAAGTTTGGTGCCAGCTTGGTCTACAGAGCGAGTTCCAGAACAGGCAGAACTATTTCACAGAGAAACCCTGTCTCAAAAAAAAAAAAAAAAGAATGTTTTGAATGAGGCCACCATGAGTAAAAGGACAGTTTACTGAAATACTGAAAACATTATACAATTTATAGATTACTGCCTTTATCAGAACAACAGGTCGCGATTATGAGAATGAAATAAGAAGGAAGGTTTTCACTGTGTTAAATATTCACCATGAAATAGTTGGTGGTGGGCTACCATAAGAACTTTACAAACAGTAACAAATCTATTAGTAATCACAAGAGTTCTATGCAGTGGGTATTGCTATACATATTTTATAGATGAAAAAATATTTAGTAATGTACCCAAGGCCACCAGGCTTGTAAATGAAAGAGATTAACTTTGGATATGGGTCTGCCAAGTCCAAAGTCAGCAGTCTAGTCTATTTATAGCATACTACCTCCCTCAGGATATGAGTGAGAGCATTATTCAGTTTTATAAGTGAGAACATTTACTCAAGGCTCTAAATCTTAAAAGCATTTGATTATACAATGTTCACAAAAGAACCACTGGCCTTTCAGTCAATAATGAGAGTCTAAGGAAGAGCTGTGGAATAATTTTCTGTATTTATTGAGGCCTCATATACCCGGTTCTAAAGGGATCTTGGGAAGACACAGGAGGAACTGGCATGGACTCTGCACTTGGACAGCTGTCATCTAAGTAGTGAGAAAACAGTAGCATGCACAGTATCAAAAGTCTATCCAGCTACAAAGTATCAGGAGTCATCTCTGATGGCTAGTTAGCACAGTGCTCAGAGAGGTAGCCGGGAGAGATGAGCTGCACGTTCCCTGGTAGAGAGCTCTTACTGCTGCTGCCACCTGTGCTTGGGACTGTTGAGGCCACTCTGGAAAGGTTCTCCTGCCTGTGTTCCCAAATACATGAAATTCTATGCCTGTTAAGCCTAGACCTGACCCTGCATCCTGCTGATATCTGCCCTACCTCTGAGAATGGCCCTCTGCACTATCTTGGATAACAATCAGTAGCTGTTACAGGTGAATCTCTCAGAGAATAAAGGGCCACAGAGAAACAGGTCCAGTGTAGAGGCATAATTGATGATTTCTATAGGGCAAAAGAGAAAAGTTCACCACTTAAAGAAAAACTGAGAATCATGGGGCTCGAGAGATGGTTCAGCAGTTAAAAGTGCTGAGAGCTCTTGCAAAGGACCCAGGTTCAATTCCCAGAATCTGCATGGCAGCTAACAAACACCTGTAACTACGGTTCCAGGGGACTGAATACCTTTTCTGACTTCCTAGGCCACCAAACATACATATAGTGCATATACTTACATGCAGGCAAAATACTCATACATGTAAAATAAACTAAACCTATTTTTTTAAAATAGAACTATTACCTATGACTTCCTGACCTGTCCGTTGGGCAATACAACAGGTATGGGCCCTAAGGTCTCAGGTACATAGTAGAGTAGGTAGGCCTCTATTTCAGAGTACTGAAGTCATATAAATGAAGCCTAGAAGTTTCTATTATCTTTTATTGTTTCCATGCATGAACCAGAAAAGGAAACATTTAACAAGTTCATTGTAAACCTACAATGTAAGAGTTCCAGGATGTCAGAGTATATAAAGAACCTTAGAACCAAAGTATGGATGTAAGAGGAGATGCAAGGAGGTTGCTTTTCTGGTGAGGGATAGGCCTAAGTTTCCCTGCCATCATTAAGCCAGAGACATATGGCCCTTCCATGATGTCAATTATTTATCTATCTTCAGGAAGCTTTAGACTTAACATTGATAGAGAAATGGAATCATTCATTAAATTATTCAGTAAACATCTATTGTACTTGGCAGGCCCATGGAAGAAGAAAATGAAATAAGGAACAGCAGGGATCTCCCAGTACAAAAGAAATTGAAAACAGTTCAGTACATCTATTAGCCCACATTAAGTACTCAATAAATGGTGGTTTCTAAAAAAATTTATGCTAACAAGCTGAAAATAAAGTGGTAGGCAAGGAGCAGACTGTGACCAAACTCACATGATACACTGAGTGGCTAGGATTTGTCCCAGAGATAACAGGGAGTTAAGCAAGCTTTAAAGAGAGGAATGGCCTAATCACATCTGAAGAGGGTCACTTGGGAAAACTTTGCAGAATGGAACTCTTAAATGGAAGATCACTTTCTCAGTTCTCCAAACATCAGGACAATGATGGGATTTTAGATAGAAAGTAAGGAACCATTCTAGAGGGTAAGAAATGCAATTCCAAAGATGAGGGGAAACACAGGGATTAGATGGAGAAAAGACACCAGGAAGATTCCCTCGCCTGGCCCTACAACACATAATGTGGCCTTTACTAGAATATAGTCCTCAGGTGCAATGTAATGGAGAAAATTAAAGTCACAGGGTTGCAGAGATGCCTGAGTGATCAAGAGTACTTATTGCTCTTATAGAAGACCTGGGTTCAGTTCCCAGCACCAACAAGTCAGCTTAAACTGCCTGTAAGTACAGTTATAGGGGACCCTATGCCCTTTCCTGGCTTCCACGGGCTCCTGTATGCTACATAGTATAGTATACATAATCTCCTCTCTCTCTCTCTCTCTCTCTCTCTCTCTCTCTCTCTCTCTCTCTCTCTC
>NC_022026.1:61251491-61307625 GCF_000317375.1 Microtus ochrogaster | reverse complement strand
ACAAAGAAAGAAAGAAAGAAATAAGCAAATAAATAAATTTATCTTTTTAAATAAAGGTTCTCTGCAGATGCCTAAGGAACATCCAATAGGAGAAGGTTCAAAGACACTCCTATTTCAAGGTCTGTACAGTTCAAGAGACCAATAAGTTTGAGGAATTAATTAATACCTAGATGTCAACTGGAACATCTCTATGTCAGAAGCAAAGTAGTCATGACTAGAGAAAAGGTGGCCTCTTAACATTTATAAATTCCTTACTATTTGCTCAACACTATGACAAATGCCATGGTTAAAGTAGAAGGCAAGAAACCAAAGGTTCCTACTCTCCATGAGGTTAGCTAAAAGAGAAATAATCCAGAATGTATACAAATACATACACACATAAAAATACTAGCCAGTAAAAGCATGGAGTAAAACATTAAAATGTTTGATATGAAATGACTGGCCCTTTGTCATTACCCGGATTAGGATATGGAAAGCAAAAGAGCATACTGATGAAGATGGGTAGGGACCTACACTTGCAAACCAAGTACTGATGGAAGAGGTCCACGCCCAGGAACTCAGTGTGGAACCTAAAGATGTAACCTGGACCAGATCGTATTGACTCCAAGTCTATGCTCTAATTTGGAAACTGTTGTGGTTTAGACGCAATATTCTCCATGTTGGAAGTTTGATTCCTTTCCAAGTGCAATAATGTGAGAGGTAGTAACAATCTTTAAAAGATGAGGCCTAATAGGAGGTGGTTAGGTCATTGAAGACACTGCCTGAGGAAGAGAGGGATATGGTTTTCATGGATTTCTCATGAGCTCTTTTAAGGAGCTAACTAAATTTCCTTTCTTCATATATTACTCAGCATCAGGTATTATATTGTTGCAATGGAAAACTGACTAATATAAGGATCATGCAGCCACCTCCAAACTAGACCATCCAGAAATAATCCTAGTGGCTCATGTCATTCAGTGACTGTGTCTAAATGGAGCTTAGCACTGGAAGCCCAGGGATACTGTAGTGTACAAGATTATCAACGTTCTTACATTTTCTATTAGAATAAAAAAAACACCCAAGTACACACACACACATCATCACTCCTCCAAGTAAACAATTCTCTAAGTAAAATAATTACAAACTGTGTTATATGCTGTGAAGAAATATAAGCAAAGGGCTAAGAATAACAGTGGGTATTTACTTAGGGTTGTCAGACAGAAACAAATACTCTGGTAATAAAAAGTCCTAGAATTTTCCCTGGAAAGGAAAGTGGTAAGGTCCTTCCAGGCAGAGAGAACTCTGTGTATAGACTTGGAAGCAGGGAAGAACTTGATATGTTTGAAAAATTAAAAGGTAACCAGTGGGGCCAACAGAAAAAGAAGTAATAGCATGGAATATAAAAATAATAGGCTTTGCCAGCCTGCTTTATAGACAATATTTTTAATGAATGGATTTGTTTTGGTTTTTTGAGATAGAATTTCTTTGTGTTGCTGTGGCTGTCCTGGAACTCACTCTGTAGACCAGGCTGGCCTTGAACTCATAGAGATCAACCTCATTCTGCCTCACAAGTGCTAGGATTAAGGGTGTGTGCAACCACTACCTGGCTAATGAGTGAATTTGGTAGTGTTTTTTTTTTTACCATATTTCACCCTTTCTGCATTGTGTATTTATGAAGAAGCCGGCACGATGGCCACTAACCACACTATGCACTCTAGCTAAAACTTCAGGTCGCTTATGAGGAAATCTGACTTATACTTCAGGCCTAGAACCAATCACTAACCCTTCTTGGACAAAAAAAAAAGGAAACCCTCTTGTGGGGCCCATAGGAGTGGGTCTGCTCCATGTTGACTGAAGGTCAGAGAGCTTAAGCCTACTCCTGCTCTTTCAAAGTCATTGACAGAAGTCTGACTTACGGAGTGGCTACAAACAACATCCCTTGACCTAGTGTGTGATTACTTGGTGTTTGGGTATTAAGATTGCCCATGGAAGTGGATCTGTTCTACCTTGGTCATCAAACATAAGAGGATTCAAACCTATTCTTGTTCCTACAAGGATAAGACAGGAGATTTGACCCAGGGAGTGGCTGCCGACAGGAAACTTGGCCTAAGGTGTAGTCACTGCATGTCCTGTCTAAAACATCAGAAAAGTTAACTCGGGAAATAGTGGCTTGATGTTTCAAGTACTGAAGCAGGTGATTGTTCTGTTTGTACTTTGTGTCAGGTTAAAACACTCTTTTTCCTTCTTCCTCAATTTTTGGATTGGGATGTATAAGCATATGGAAAATAAACACAGGCATATTCAGTCTTCACTGGATAGCCCTCCCAGTTCTAACTAATAAAATAAAATAAAATAAAATAAAATAAAATAAACAGTCCAATTGCTCAAGTTCTATTGGCTGCAGTCAAAGCAAGCCACTGAAAAGTTTTTCAGGCCTGTGATAACCTGAGGCTGGAGTTCATGCTATGGAATGTCTAGGATGTAGAGGCTGGTGGTTTTTTGTTGGTGGTGGTTGTTTTTTGTAAGCCCACAGTACCTGGTAGCTGTTATTCTAATTATATAGTTGGTGTTCCTTTATTACATCTACAATTAGAATGAGGCCTCTATTTGCAGACCAATTTTTCTTCCTTCGAAATCCTTCCTGGCCAAAGTACTTCCCAAAAGGCCCTGTGAACTTGCTAAAATATTTCCAATAGTCTTTTGAGAGTACTAGGAGGACTAATGCTTTTGTAAAAGGACACAAAATAGTAAAAACAAAAGCACTCCCTCGTTTCTGAAGGAAATTTCTTGTTTTCTCCTCCAGTGTTTCCCATTAGTTCATGGTCTGAGTAATCGTCTTCGCTGTTTGCTTTGTCTCCATTTCTATTCCGGAGCACAAGGACCATATGTATATGATAATGCAGAATAATAAAGAACTGTAAATTCTTATTGATCCCAGAAATTTGGCAATTCTAAACAATAAAAATATGCCTTCTGCAAGCTCCTCTCAAAAGAACACTTTGAAGACACAAAAGAGCTTTGTTATAACAACAAATAAACTCCTAGAAAACATAAGGCCTCATTATAGGCTCCAGACTACCAGGTAGTGATGCCAACAAGCAACTGTAAACACAAATTTGGAAAGTCCACATTGCCAATCTTACCTGAGTTCCTATCTTAATTTCCCAGGCTACATCTTGACTGTATTAAGCCCAATATATAGCTTTTAGCTACTAATTCTTTTCAAAAGCTAGAATTCTCGAGCTAAAGAGAAAGTCCTCTTTGTCCTCCATCCATGATTTAATTTATATTCTCCTAAACACTCCATTCACTTTGTTTTCTAGCAAAGAGTCCTCACAATTGTACTAGACCCTGAACTTGAATTTCCCTGTGTTTCTGTTCTTTGGGAATTTGCCTAGGTCGGCCACTGGGAAATTTCAGAATTCAACTTTACCTTTGAGAAAATATTGTTCATGATTTCATATGATACTTCTCAGTACTCTTATATATATCATGACAGGAAAATTGAGGGGAATTGAGACAAAGTCTCTGATGCCTGACTTTTGTCTTTTGGAATTCAGATGCAATTGAAGATATAGACATTCAAATAAAACGTGGCCTTTTCTCTGATCATCAGCGACTGGCTTTTGTCTCCATTCCTCCCTCTAAATGTCTTGTATATAATTGCATAAAACTTACTAAGACATCACAGTCAAACCTTAAATACAAAGTAATACAAAGACAAATAAATACCAATCTTTAATAAAAACCCATGCAGCCAACTGATTGGGAAACACTAGGAATGAAAGGATTCTTTCCATTCTTTGGGAAAAACAGATCCATGCTAGAAGAATACAGCTTACCTGAATGTATTAAAAGGCAACATCTTTGTGTGGTTATGGTCAGCAGCCGAAAATATCTGCTTGATCTCTCTTGACTTAGATTTTTCTTCTTTCAGCTTTTGTATGGCAAGTTCAAAGTTGCTGTATGGAAACTTGAAGGAGTAAAAACAAGACATATGCATGATACCAGGAGGTCATTATATCATCATCATCATCACCATCACCGCAACCATAACCATCATTCTCAATATTAGTTCTTTGAGGATTTCATACACTGTGGTTTAATCACATTTTACCTCTTCCCTGACTCTTCTCAAGTCCTCCTGTCTTCCCTACTTACCCAACTGTGTTCTTTTTCTTGTTTTTAACTAATCAAGACCAATTTGTGCTATCTATTTTTTTTTATCTGTGACCTTATACTCAAGATTGGCTGACTTACCAGAGACTATACTTTTTATCTTAAATTTTTTTATTAATTTTACATATCAACCACAGTTTCCCCTCCCTCCCCTCTTCCCGTTCTCCTGACTGGCTCTCCTTCTCTTAGCAGCTAACAGTTATCAATAGTTCCAGAGCTGGTGGTAGAATTTCATGCACAACTCCACTTTCCATGCTGGAATTTGGTCTGCCTTGGGCTTGCACAGGTCTTATGAATGCTATGACAACCACTGTGAGCTCACAGTGAAGTTGCTCTATTGTTCCCAGAAGACACTGGTTCCCACTTATCCACGGTCTCTGACTGGCTCTTGCAATCTTTCTTCCTCCTTCCACAATGATGCCTGAGCCTGAGGAAGGCTTCTGATATGAATGTTGCATTCACAGCTGAACATTCTGAAGTTTCTTATTCCCTGTACCTTAGGAGGGTAATGGAGACCAACAAGACTACATGGTAAACCCAATGTAAACTATACATGCCTTTACCTAGAAACAAATCTGCACAAGAAATAACTAGCCTTGTTATCTTTTGAATGAAAGATTGAACTTAAGGGATAGCAGGTAACAAAGTTTACTAAACAATCTTAGCCTTCCTCTAACTCTCACACATAACCTTGATATTTTAGCCGACCCTGATGGAAAGAAAAAGAGATTTAGAGCTGGCTAAATGTACACCTACTTTCTCTAGCTCATTAGAATGGCTGGCCACCAGGCAAAGTACTGATCATAACAAAGCTGGGTGTCAAAGTTCTGCAAAAGCACTGTAAACTAAATACATTTGTTGTCTAGGCATTCCACTGTTTCTGCCTCCTACTTTGTAGTTAGCTTTTTTTACTTAGAAAGAATACTTCTTATTCAATTACAGAAAGCATAGGTTTGTAAATAATTACAGCCAAGAGATCAAAAGTGAGAAGATGAAATTTTAGAAAAAAAAAGTTCTGAAGCTATTTTAGTATAAAGCTGCCTCTATTCCACCATCAAATGATCCAGGTGCTTTGGCACCTACTGAGCCCCCTCCTTTTTAGCATTTCCTTTCATGTGTTTCCATGATAGCATCTATTTGATAGCTCATTTGAAAAGACTACTGAGGCTGGTAATAAGGAGTGTATTAATCTTTATTTTCTTACAATACCTTTGTTAAGAGCATTTTTAAAGCAATGCAATTTTCACTTGAGATGCTGATACTAGGTAATGTCTTATACTGCTTTCTCATACTGAAAGACAAAAAAAACCTTATATCTTAAAACTATATATTATGTTTTGGCTGGATGTATAACTGAATGGAATAGTCCTCATTTAGCATGTTCAAGGCCTGAGTTCAATTCCTATCACTGCAAACAGAATAAAGCAAAAGGCCCATGCATGGTTTAATATACACAGATAATCCTCAATTTACAGTAATTCGTGTGTTAATACACCCACTGTAAGTTGAAAATGTACCAATTACAACTAACTTACAGATCATCTCAAGTTTAGCAATACAGCACACTGGAGAGTATTTCACTTCATGATCACAGTGTTTTTAAGGTCTGCAGCTCACTGCTGATGCCCAATGGCATGTAAGAAGACTGGATTAAATAGTACGTACTAGCCGGGGCTGAAAGGGGAGCAAATCCCAGAATTTTAAAGTTTCTATTAGAAAGCATATCACTTTTGCATGACAGTGAAGTCAAAACTCCTATGTCAAGCAATTCCAAGTTAAGAAGTATATGTTTTATGTTAAGGTAGAAGTTCTGTTCAAAACCAGAATTTTGGTTTATAACAGCAACAATGACTAAGCTTGCCATGGGTCCCTATATGGCTAAGCCCCTCACACAAATGATCACATTTAACCTCTGTAGCAACTTTATCAAACAAGCACTGTTGTTACTCTTATTTCAAAGACAAGGAGACTTAAGGTTAGAGATCATATATAACTAAAGTCTGTTTTGGGGTTATACTCTTATACACTGTAAACATTTTTCACTCATATTGGTTTAATAAGATGATGATTGGCCAGCAGCCAAGCAGGAAGTATAGGCATGGTGACCAGACTAGGAAAATTCTAGGAAGAGGAAAGGCAGAGACACATTTACCAGCCAGATGCAGAGGGAGCAAGATGACAATGCCTTACTGAGAAAAGGTATGAAACCACATGGCTAAACATAGATTAGAATTATGGGTTAACTTAAAATATGAGTTTGTTAGTTGTTAAGTCTGAGCTATAGGCCAAATAGTTTATAATTAATATAAGACTCTGTGTGTTTATTTGGGACTGAGTGACTGCAGGACCAAGTGGGACAGAAACTTCCATCTACAAAACCCTGTCACCTATTAGTGTGGGGACCATATTTGTACCCAGGCTTAGTGGTCTCTGGAAATCCAACTGCTTAATCACCATGTTTCTCACATGAGTTTAGAGTTGTCTTCTAGTATAGGTCTATAGTTTTAGAATAACCTGCATTTCTAAAACTATAAACAGAGAGGTGGTGTAGTGACTGTGGAAGATGCTGTACTCAATAGAGGTACCAAGAAGAGCACTGTGAACTACCAGCTTTCAACTGTCACTTCTGCATAACTCTGAATTTACCTGATAAGCACACTGTTCTAGGGTCCCCATCATCCTGGTTAAGACTTTCTCTAAACTGTACTAGCTAGTTTTTTAAAGATTTGTTTATTTATTATGCATATAGTTTTCTGCCTGCATGTATGCCTGCATGCCAGTAGAGAGCACCAGATCTCATTACAGATGCTTGTGGGTACTGGGAATTAAACCCAGATCCTCTGCAAGAGCAGCCAATGTTCTTAACCTCTGAGCCACCTACGTTCTTCCTACCCACCCTTCCTTCTTTGCCTTCTCATTTCACAAGGATGAGACCTGACCTGCACAACACTCTGAAGGTAGCTCCCTTTCCCTGCGTCTTCTGAGCCTCTCCTTTCATCCCACAGAGGTCTTTCCTCTAATATTCCTAGTGTGGGTCTAACTCTGTCTTGAAACCTAGCAACTCATCCCCGGTCGTTTTCTTTATAAATGAGATAAAGTGTGCACTGTGTGGGTATAAATAGTGCATAATTATTTAATAAATCTTAAAATAAAATTGTTCAGACTGATTTTTTTCAAAATTACAAGCAATGAATTCTAAGTACAACTAGCTTATATGCTGAACAAGTCTACATTTAAAGACTAAGAGTTATACCCATGGATTTTTACAGAACAATATTGTCAGCACAGCACTTTTAGTAACAGCAACCATTTGCCACTGTAGTATTTTCAATTAAACAATATAAACAATTAAGAAATTGTTGCTGGGTGTGATGGTACATACCTGAAATCTCAACACGCAGGGAAGAGAGCAGCATGTGAACAGTAAGGACAAAGCCAACCTAGGTATCTGACTAGGTATGTCTCAAAAAAAATAAAATTAATTCAAGAACTAAAATACAAGAAGATATTTCTATGAGCTCACTGAAGCAAATTTCTTCTTCGATTCTAATTTCAGCCTCAGGTGTCACTGTTAAGCAGACCAGCAACTTCAGCAACTACAGCTTCCTTTGGAATTTCTGTCTGTTCTACCCATAACTTCCTTTGCTACCCTGTGTCAATTAATTTAGATGGTACAGTGTGTGCCATCAGAGTTTCTTCCTTTCCTATAGTTATTGCACTGCCTTCTAACAAACATTGTTGGCATCAGCAAAAACCCAGGAAACTTGATTCAGTATTGGGTCTGCCTCCTGCCAGGGTCTGGAATCTGTGATGCTGGGCAGTGGAGAGCTAAGCTGTAAATAGCAGAGACAAGGGCCGGGCCTCTGTGATGGGACCTGTGGCCACGTCACACAGATCCATTATTCATGCTCACATGTGTGAATGTGCAATGTACACCAGTGGCAAGATGCAGAAGAAAATGTCCTAGAGGGAGAGAAACACACACTGAAGAAGGTAGGGAGTCAAGAAATATACAGTGTATTCACCTTGTCTGTGTTATTCTCCATGTACTTTAAGGTGTACTCATCAGCATTAAGCAGATGAAACAGGTAGCCATTCACATTCACTGTGGCTCCAATATAGAGCTCCTCAGCCTTGATGTATTCTGAAAATTCACTTTTAAAGACTTCTTGTCCAGGCTTTTTCACACGGCTTCTTTTCAAGAAGATTCCACCAGCATTCCCTAAAGAAAAATGAAAAAAAAAGTTCATGAGTTGCTTCATTCTTACAAAAACCACAACTTGCCTTTAGTTATTTTCTCTTCCAACACAGACTGTACAAATTATTTGTAAAGCCATGTTGCACACTGTGGGAGGGAAGAATAGGGAAGTGGGCAAAGAAACAGCATTTTTTTCTTGTGTAACTCTTAAATACCACTGGAGATAATGTAAATTAGTATAACTACTATAGAAATCATAAGATAATTCCTGAAGAGATTAAAAATAGAACTTGCACATCATCTAGCTATATAACAAACCTGAGTACAAGGCTCCAAGATACTACAAAGATAGCTATGCACTCAGGTATGTCTCAGTGGCCAAGTTAGGGAATCAGCCACAGGTATTAATCAATGGATGGATGGATGAAGAAAATACTCATATACACACTGGAATTTTATTTAACCATAAAGAATGAAATCATGTCATTTGAAGGAAATTGACATCATCATGTGAAACCAAATAAACCACACTCAAAGTTTAATTTAGGAGGAAAGGATATGAAATTAAAGAGAGCAGATATAAGAAAAGATAAGAAAAATGAATATTATCAAAATATATGCATGAATAAAAATGAACCCATTACTTTGTAGACTTCTAAAGGACAAGGTTGAGTGCATTAAAGAAAAAAGTAATATGGTATTCAAAACTTTTCTTTCCTCATTCTTCCAAATTCCAAAAACATTTAGCAAGGACCTTTTGTGTATGTTCCACAGCAAGCTGGAACAGTGGGACATCAGCAAGTTCCTCTTCTCTAAGGCATGAGTGAAACACCTACTTTCTTTATTTCCACAGAACTGCTTCACACTCAACCTGGCATTCAGATTAAGGGCAAGATACCCCACATCTAAGACAAGATTTAGATTAAGTGTTAGAAAGCAAGTATGGGGGTTCCCTTTGTGTTTCCTCTTTCACACTGTAGTAAAATATCTTTGCTTCTTTTAGTAGTCTTTTTATGCTGCTTACTTTCCAGAATTCTCACCATTTTTCTGTTCTCTTCTGGGCATAGCTACCTGATGCTTGTTTATTTTCTTTGACTTCTTGGAAATCAAAAGGCAGAGCTGAACAGGAGATTCTAGCATCTTCTGACATGGAACCGACTTATGACTATAACTGAGACCAGATGAGACCAGACAGGAGAAGTGGTGAAAACATGCAGGCTTTGGAGCCAAATTGAGTTGCATTCTATACTGGCTTTGCCAGTTGCCTACTGCATACTCTTAAAGTCTTTTTTAAGCTCTCTAAACTGCTAGAGTTGGTACTGGTAAAATAGGAATTTTAAGATGTGTATGTGGGAGGAGTCATAAAAATTTACTCTCAGATCACCTCTTACTGTGGGGAACATTACCATAGAAAGGCCCTAGCTGCTACCATCAAATGAAAGTTCAAAATAGGAACACTGAGACTGGTCTATTCCTGCATAGACAATTGGCAGCTTTGGATATGTCTATCAGAAATTCCTTATAAGTCCACTAAGATCTAAGATCTACCACTTTCTCCATTTCCTCTGTCCTTCAAAGGAGTTAGAAACTACTATAGCCAGATGCGGTATTAGATATGTATAATTCCAACACTCGGAGATAATGAGTTTTAGTCCCTGCCTGGGCTATATAGTGAGACTATGGAGAAAGGGACAAGGGGAGAGAAGATTAGAGGAGGGGTGAGTGGGAGGAAGTGGGAGAGAGAGGGAAAGGGAGAGAGAGAAAGAAAAAAGAGAGAACCCACTGCAATCTGATGGTTCTCTGGGCTTCCTCTAGTTCCTTCAGCATTTTATTGTTGTTTTTGTTTGTTTGTTAATTTGTTTTCGTTGTTTAAATAAATCTCTTCTACATTAACCCTGTCTCTGGATTTGCCTCTTTTTAGAGGACCTAATCTGCTTTGAAACTTAAGGATACTAAACTAAAGTCCTCAGTGATGGTCACTATTTTTGTAAACTTTCTATTTTACAAGTGCAATTTTCTTGGCCACATAATTTTATGTGGGCTTCCCCTCTGTATGCTATGAATATGTTTTATTACCATTGGTTATTAAAGATGCTGTTTCAGCTAATGGCTTAGTAGAGTACAGCTAGGCAGGAAATCTGAATAGAGACATAGAAGAAAGGCATAATCAGGAAGATGCCATGTAGATGCCCAAGGAGACAGATACCCTGGAACTTTTACCTGTAGGCCACTCATGATAATAGACAGATTAATAAAATTGGGTTAATTTAAGATGTAAAAGTTAGCTAGAAATATGCCTAAGATATTGGCCAAACAATGTTGTAATTAATATAGTTTCTGTGTTATCATTCAGGTCTGGGTGAGCGGGAAACAAACAAGCAGTCTCCGTTCAAAAAATGGTGCCTAATGTGTGGCAACTACATCCACATAAAACCTGAGAGAATTTAGGTAGAAATTCTAGACACAAAAGAATGAGTTTAGTGCCGCTTCTTGATAGCTGCATTTTTTTTTCAGGTAAATTCTGTTCGCTGGTGGCAAGCAGGGGTTCTGAGTTTCCTTTAAGAGAGGTGTTCCTTCTGCTCCTCATTGGGACCTTGAGATCTCAGTCCAGTGCTCCAGTGTGGGTCTATGTCTCTAACGCCATCCATCCCCAGATGAAGGTTCTGTGATGATATGCAAGATATTCGTCAGTGTTGCTATAGGGTAGGGTCATTTCAGGTTCTTTATCCTCACTGTCCAGGGAACTAAATGGGGACCTCGGCTTGGGCTCCTGGGAGCCACTCTAGGTTCTAGGCTCTTGCCAACCCTAAGGTGGCTCCCTTATCTAAGAATTGTGCTTCCGTGCTCCCTTATCCAACCTGAGCAACGAAGTCGGGACCACGAGGGGTGCACCCACCCATTGAGACAGTGGAGCTGATCTTTTGGGAGCTCACCAAGGCCAGCTGGACTGTGACGGAAAAAGCATGGGATATATCTGGTCTCTCTGAACATGGCAAACAATGAGGACTGATGAGAAGCTAAGGACAATGGCACGGGGTTTTGATCCTACTTAATGTGCTGGCTTTGTGGGAGCCTAGCCAGTTTGGATGTTCACCTTCCTAAATATAGACGGAGGGGGGGAGGACCTAGGACTTACCACAGGGCAGGGAACCCTGACTGCCCATTGGACTGGAGGAGAGGGAGGGGGAGAGGAGTGGGGGGAGGGGGAGAAGGGTTGGAGGAGGGGGGGAAGGGTGGGAGGAGGGGGAGGGAAATGGGAGGCTGGGAGGAGGTGGAAACTTGTCTTTTTTCCTTTTCTCAATAAAAAAAAAAAAGAGAGGTGTTCCTGACTTAGCATTGGCAACTAAGACTGCATGCCTTCTTTATGGGAGGGCTTCCTGGTTCATGCTGGCATGAAAGGCTCTGTCTCTGTTGGGAGACACTGCTATGGAGCATTTGAATGGGCTTTGTGAGCAGCGTGCTAAAGGCTGATTGATGGTGAAGTGGATCTGCTGGAACTGGAGTAGAAAGTATGGCTTGTAGAGCTGGTGGCAAATATACCTCTGCCATGTTGGACTGGGCAGAGTCAAAAGGCAAAGCAGCCTTAGTCCTAGTCATGCCCACTTAGCATTTAAAAATAAAAGGTGCTCCTGGTCAGAAAGTGATTACAGATACACAATAAAGACAGATTCAGATGAAAAAAAAAAAAAAAACCTCTGAATGGGTCACAATGTGTTTTAAAAATATACATAGTTTTGGGACAGAGAAGAAAAAGAATACAGACAGTTATAAAAAGAAATAAATAGTTTTAAAAAATAAAACAAAGTATTTAAAGAGACAGAGTAAGTCGTAGATTAAAGGAGTAAAGATAATAAAAATAAATATTAAAAAGTAATAGAATTTAACAAAAGAAAAATAAGCCACGTAAAGATGGAAAATATACAGAGCGTCTGGATTATGTAAATTATTGTGTTTTCTTTGAATTTTTTGACTGTATATAAGCTAAGTACAGAGAGACATTTCATTGTACAGGCTACTAAGCTAAACCAACATATATGTTTTAAAGGTATTTTGACTTCAATATTTGGGTCTAAGGATATGTTGCTTTGAAAAAGAAGTTTTGCTTTTGTTTCCTCAGAGGATAGAAAGCAATGGATTCCTTAGTGGCTAATATTGTTTGATCAAATAAGATCCCCTGAAGCAATGGCCCAGATGGTGCAACATCCATGACAGCTTCAGGACTGCTGGCTGAGATGAACCTACCACACAGGATATCCCATGAAAGACCTTATTAACAGCACCCCCAAGCAGCAGGAAGTAGTTTAGAGAACAATGCCCAAATTCCCTAAATGATTGTTTATGAATATTTGTTTATATTTATAGGGGATATGCTATAGAGATAAATACTTTTTCTTGGTATGTATCTTGATTTATTGATATATATTTGAGGCCAATTTTGTTATATGTATATTTTTACTCTGATTAAGGTATTGTGCTTGTGTGGCTCATTTAAAAATGTAATGTATAATTAAGAAATACAGGTTAATAGACAGTCATCTATAATAGTTAAGCATGTGGTCATGTTAGGTTTTCTAGATGTACAGAGATATATTTCAGTTAGGTATTCTTCAAACCTTTTAAAGACTAACAGAATATGGCATTTAAAATGTTTTAAAAACTTAGGACTTTTCATGACAATGAGATTGACTCATCTGCTCCTGGTAGCAACAAACTACTTCAAGAGGAAGATGGGCATCATCAAAGAGGCTCCTTAAAGAGTTTGTTAGTCATTTGGGCAAGAAATTGCTATTTCTTGGACTGCTTGATGGCATGCTGTATAAACTGGACATGTAGGATCCACAGAAAAATTACTTGCCTAAAGGTGAGACAGTCCTTTAGGGTTTCTGCTTCATGAAAAAGCTGCTAGACATTTTGTAGGACACAGAAGAAAGCATCTTATGAACTTGTATGGTGCCATTACAAAACAAAACAGATCTTCAAATTTCCTGATTCATGGAAAAGTCTGCCAGATATTATGGACCTACAGGCTGAAGAAGGATGTCCCAACATTACAGAAGAACTTTGGGTGACTGTCCAGGCAGCAAGATATCTCTGTCAATTCTAGAGTTTTGGAAGCTGCTTACAATGCACTTCCTGTTTGCCTAGGTAATATATCCTTCTGGAGGTTTTGATAGAGTTGAAAGGAGATAGTTATAACTACTGTTTTCTTTAATTATAATAAAAGATAAAGTGGATATAAATATTATAACTGTAACTCTTGTTTGATACCTGTTTTGTTATATGTAATTTTACTATGTTAAAGTTAAAACCTTCCTATTTATTTAGACAGAAAGGGGAGATAATGTGGGATTCCCCTGTGTATGCTATAATATGTTTTATTACCATTGGTTATTAAAGAAGCTGTTTCAGCCAATGGTTTAGTAGAGTAAAGCCAGGTGGGAAATCCAAACAGACATATATAGAGAAAGTAGGTAGAGTCAGTTGGTGTCATGCATGGTAGGCCACAGCCTTGTGATGATACACAGATTAATAGAAAAGGGTTAATCTAAGATGGAAGAGTGAGATAGAAATATGCCTAAACTATTGGCCAAACAGTGTTGTAATTAATACAGTTTCTGTGTTATTATTCGGGCTTGGGCAGCTGGGAAATGAAAGAGTAATCTCCATTTACAATAATTACTTTTCTAAGTGTACAGAATTGATATTTGTGATCATTCAGAACATGGCATATGCTCATCCTTATTTAGTTTTATATTTTAAGATGTTCTGTTATTCAAATTACACTGAAGGCCTGACTTAGTTGTACAAATTATCCATTATTCATCAGCATACTAAGTGGCTAAAGAAGTTCAAGTATATGACTTGACTGTTACATTTTCAGACTTTTGCATGTCATTTTTTTTAAAAAAAAAACTTGTTGGTTTCTTGATACTGGTCTTGATCAGGATATTCACAACATGTAAATTGGCAAATGGTACAAACCAAATTTTTACTTATTTTTTTCCCAAAGAGTTAGTTGAGCTGGTTATTCTTCTCAAACATATGTCTTCAGCACAGATAAAAGTTGTAAACATGTTGAAACAAAGAACATTTCCAAATTTTTAAGTCAATGACTGTCCTTAGCAATAGCCATGAGATCAACATACTGGATAACATTCCACAGGCCTGGGGGCAGGACCTTTGGCAACAGCCAGAACAAACAGAAGTAACACAGAAAAATGGATCCTGAAGATTAAATTTGTATATCTTGTATTCTTTTCTTAATCAGGCAAAGATTTTTTGTAAGTAGGACAATGGAACACTCTCTTGGCTTTCTGGCTGGGAGTGTGATTGGTGGTAGTCAAACCATGATTTTGAAGCCCTGAAGTTCCATAGGAATGCCTCAGAAAAAGAAATGATAGTGGCAAAGGGGATTTCCTTTGGGTAACTGATCCCAGATGTTCTTTGTTTATCATTTTATATATTCGGGTTCATATTTAAGACATTGATGTAAGAAGAAATTTATTGGTTAGAAAATTATCATCACAGATATTCTAGGCTATCAAATCAGATTATACTCCCTAATTTCCAAAGGGAAAGGTGGTTAATGGTGTGAGGAAAATGATGAGTAACATATGTCTCTTACCGGAATTCCTCTCTATAGGTTCAAATACTGAAACTGTGTCATCACTGAGATAAAATGCAATAACAAACATCCTGTCAAAATCAGCACATTTTTCTGTGACTAGTTTTGCGAAATACCGGAGCGTGTTACTTATGTTTCCATAGCTAAATAGAAGAGAAATGAGAGTTAAACTTTGTACAAGCAATACCCTAAACATTATATATATTGCAAAAAGTGAGTCATGGCTCTAAGAAAGAAATTTATGCTTTTCTAAACAGTCTAAACATCTTCTTTCTAAGGTTCTAAATTTAAACACTGAAGGAATTTTCTCAATAGATTAAAATCTTTCCTGTTCTTCATATTCTGGGAAATATACTGAAAACCATTCCTGGTGGCACATGCTTGAGATCTCAGCATTAGAATGAAGAGATGGGCAGGTCTTTGGAGCACACTGCTCAGCCAACTGAGTCGAATCCTGAGACCAATGAGAGACCCTATCTTAAAAAACAAGCTAGGTGACTCCAGGAAAGTACTAAGGTTGATCTCTGCCCTTCTGCCTTCCATGTGCACAGACATAGACATGAACCCTCATGAACATGTTGTACACAACCAAAAAAAATCCATAAACACCTGCTCAAAGCAAGTGAATTAATCAGCTGTCCTCTGATCATGTAGTTGGTCAACAATCACAGTAATTTTGTCAGGTAGAAGCATAAACACTTAGCACAATGTCCAGAGTCAATCCAGATGACATACGTTACTGGGCTCCTGAGGCATCTGTCTCAAGTCCAGGATTTTTCTGCCCTCTCTATCACTCCCATCTCTCCACGATCATTCTTAACTACTTTCAAGGAAAACATTAACTTTTCCCCTTCATAAACATCGTGCCCATGTCTCCATTTTAATACACTTATTATTTGCATTGTATGTAGCCATTACATGCCTGTTTTCATGGGAAAGTCCTGTCTTATTTTAACCATTATCTGCTATGACACTTTTTATATTATACTGTATTACACTAATTATTTGCAGAAAGTTATACCCATAATGATTAGAAGAAATACTTAGAACTATATGAATGAACAGGGGGCTAGAGATGGAATCAAATAAAATTTAAAATTTTACTCAGGTAAGCTATGGTAACAAACACCTGTAGACTCAGTACTGGGGAGGCTAAATTTATGAGTCTGAAGCCAGCCTGGGCTACACAGTGAGACCCTATCTTAAAAATAAAAGAAATAGTTTCCAAAGTTGGTTGCCTGAGCAGTGAACTAAGTAACTCATGGTCTTTCAGTAAAGGCACAGCTGCAGTTATTAGCCAGTGAAAGTCAGCCCTCCAACAAATAGTAAGGCCTTGGGAGGTCTGTGATAATCAAAACCAATACCTTTGAAAGTGTCCGCTAAAATCAACCATGCCCTTCATCACTTCCCTATAACTTGTAGATTCTCCTGTCCTGAAATCCACTCTTTGTGTTCATAGTGATACAAACCACAACAAAGTATTTCTAATTTGCAGAGACATAAAGTGCTCTTCTTCACCCCCTTCTTGAATTGTATAGGAAGGTGAGCTGGGAAAACACAGTGGCAAGACTGCTAATTTGAGGCCTCATATGAGATAGAGCACAGCAGTTTGGAAATCTCATCCCAGGATAGTCTGGACAAAACCACCAATAGGCTCATAATTTGGATTTTCCGAAGTGCCTAGTTCCAAGGCTTCAGATGGACCTTATAGACTATTTGGGCCAGCTATACTCTGTGAATTACTTTCTCTGGTACTTAATTGAACTCACAGGTTAATATATTCAATGTCTCCTCTTATGAAAGACTCATAAAGTTACAGATGCCTAAAATATCAATAAACAATTTAATTAGGTCTAATCTAAGTACAAATGAATGCTATTTTAAATATAACTTCTTAGAACTTAAGTTTATAAGTGCATATATTTACTGGGAATATTTGAATATATCATTCATTTCCCCCTTAATTGTAGTATTCTGGATATCTCATCAATTGGTAATATAAACCTACTCAGTAAAATTGAGCCATTCATGAAGGTTGATGTACATAAAAGTCACCCAGAAAACTTATTACATATGCAGAATCCATAATACAATCACTAGAGATATGGGCTCACAAGTGAGCTTATATTTGCAGAAAACTACAAGATGGTCCCCAAGGAAAATTGTAGGAAAGTGTATTCAAATATTTCCTTCATCTAAATCACTTTTCAAATGCCTGACTTCTGATCACAATCTTCACCATTCAGGGTGAATCATATCTCTTGTATCAACCATGATGTCATCTTTAGCAATTTAACACTATACAGTCCTGTACTCTTAATTGGTTGTCTTAAAATGTGTTTATTCCCATTGTCCCAAAACAAATTATAAATTCCTAGGTCTAGGATGCATGTCTTAATGTTTTTGACATAGAGACCAATGTTACCTATCTTCACTGCATTGAATTCCCCCCCACCATCCCTTTCCTTCTGTCTTTCTCTGTCTTTCTTGGGTGCTGGGAATGGCACCCAAGGCCTGAAATATGCCAGTAAGTCATATTCTCTGCCCCTTCTCCTTTCATTTAAATCCATTTCTATTGGTAAAGGGTTTTGTTACCCAAACTGTTCTTACAAAAACTAACAGTCATCTCCAAAATGCCACATCCCAACCTTAGTCCTTTTTTGCATCTAATTTTACTAATCAGCAACTTCTTCCATGACACTCTTGATTCACTGGGCTCAAAGCACTATGCATTAATTAGCTCTATGTCATTCCTATCTCCTTGTTTGCCCCATGCCATCCTTCTTCCATGGTTCCTTCACTTTTCTCCAAACTCCTAATGTGGGATGTCCCAAGGTTTATTCGTGTACTTCTTGACATCTGTTCATCCTTGGTGATCTTACAGTCTGAAACTTTAGTATAATTTGGCATTATTAACTGAAATGATAAATATATGCTGCTGATTTCCAAATTTACATCTCCAGTTTAGACCTGTCTCCTGAATACCCTCAATACAGGCCACACCATCTTCACTTGATACCTAATTGCCATCTCAACTTGTTCTAAAACTGAACTTGGGTTCTAGTCCCCAAACCCATTCTACCTATGGCTCCATTCCAATTACTTGGGTCTAAATCTTGAGACATCTATAACTCTTCACTTTTTTTTCTTACACCTCATATCTAATCCATCAGGAAATCTTATTAGCTCTACATTCAAAATATAGTCAGAACCTGCCATTTCATTTCATCCCTCCAACAGTACCCATCCAGATGTGATAACTTTTCTCTTGAACTATTGAAGTAATCTCATATGTTGTCATAAATATACTATCATTTTTGTATAGTCCATTCTTAACACTGTACAGGAGATATTCTTCCAATAGGTCAGCCTAATTAAGTCATTTCTCTGGTCAAATCTCCCAATGCTTCTTCCTTATCTTTCTAAATATCAAGAGTCCCTATGATTGCCGGCAAAACCTTATGTGACCTCACATTTTGTTACATCTTTTACCTTATGTTCATGAGGTACATCTTGCTCTTCCCTCATCTTCTCCATCCACATTGGTCTCCGGAGAGTTTCTACACACTCTAGTCAGATGCATTGTTCAGAGCATTTATACTGACACTTCCTTCTGCTTGGACTATGTACTATATTCCTTTGCCTCAGAGAAATCTATCAGAGCACCACTGAAAATTTCAACTAGGGATATTCATCATTTATGTACTCCTAGATCCTTTGTGTGGAAAAGTAATGCTTTTTCTTTTTAATGTGGTGCTTACCACATTCTATATACTATTTGGTGTACTTGGGTGCCTTTTGTGAATATTTCCCTCAACTAGAATGACGTTTGATGAGGGAAGATGTGCTTGCATGGCTACTTTGTTCACTGATCTATCACAAATACCTAAGTAAATGCTAGTCACACAGCAGGTTCTTGGGACATATTTGTTGACCTCCACCCCCACCCCAAGCTCACCTATAACTAAGAATTTTCTAAAGATCAAAAGCAAGCAAGAATAAAAGCTCTAGAGCAGTGCTTCTCAACCTTCCAAATGTGGTCACCCTTTACTACAGTTCCTCATGTTGTGGTGACCCCAACCATAAAATTAGTTTCATTGTTACTTTATAAGTGTAATTTCACTACTGTTATGAAAGGTAATGTAAATATCTGTGTTTTCTGATGGTCTTAGGTGACCCCTGTGAAAGGGTCATATAACCCCACAGGAATTATCCTACAGGTTGAGAACCACTGCTCTAGAGATACATAAGTCTTCATATTGGAAAGCATGTGAAGACCTTTTTTGTTAGGTAATGATAGAAAAAATTAAGGGGGCTGTTGGTGGAAATAAAAGATGGACAAGACCTGAAACCAGTGAAAGATTAATGATAAAATTAAAAACCATGACTTTTTGGAATCAGAATAGTAGGAGTATGAAATAACTTTCCCGTTAGGAAGCTATCTGGTCCTTCTACTTTGATCCATTATTAAAAACGGGATTAGTTGGGCTGGAGAGACAGATAGCTAAGCAATTAAGGATTCTTATTGTTTTTGAAGAGGACCCAGGTTCAGTTCCCAGCACCCACATAGCATTCAAAACTACCCATAACTTCAGTTCCAGATCTGATGGCCTCTTCTAACCTCCAGAAACACACAAGCATGGATGTGGTGAGCATACATACAGACAGACAAGACACTTCTACAATAGACATATTTTCAAAAGAACAGGATTAGCAAACATTTTGTCTACCACTGTACTTATTCATATGCCCATTTTTTTATTGGATGAAACATTCGCCAGCATTCTTCTAACTCTCGTGTAAACAATAAAATCAGTCTCTTATATCAAGGAACTCTCAGCCTGGGGGAGTGCAGAAATTACATATGTGAGTAATCCCCAAGTCATGTGATAAGTACAGATTCTATGGCAAAGAAGGTAAACTCCAGAAGTGAAATTTTCCTAGACTCACTTCCTAGTTCAACTAAAAATTAGCTGTGAGTTTGGACAAGTTGCAGAGCTTCTTAGTGTCTTGCTTTCCTCATTTGGAAAGTAGGCACAAGATTATAATCTGTTTTCTTCTAGGGCTGTTTTAAGGATTAGGTGAAATCAGATTCTATAAAGTAGTTAATCCAAAGCAAACTACTAACTGCTTGCTATCACTAGTGCTATGATTATTAGAAGTATGATCAGCAGAGTATTGTGGGTACAAAGAGAACAAAGTACTTCAGTCCTGTGCATCCAGTTTGTGCCAGTTACCATGGAAACAAGGTCACTGTGTATGAGGACCTAGAGGGAAGTGTATTCCTGACACAAAACAAGCAGTGAACAAAAGGAATGAAATTCGAGACATGTGTGCCTATATCCCCATCCTTCAAACCCAAGAGTCCAACTTACATGTATGATTCCATCTGTAGTTAGAGTCCTGAGGCAAATTTTACACAGCAGACAGAGAAACTAAGTCAACTATTCACAAAGAACTAATTTCCCTGGGTTTCAGAGCAAAACCCTGAATAATATTTCATATTACTTAGTTATAAGAAAATGTTCCTCATCTTTTACAATAAGGACATTCTTTTAGTACATACCCTCCAAGTGGAAGGCCTTACAAACAGTAGTTACTGAAAAGGAGGCCATCCAAGTCTACCCTGAAAGCTAGCCTAATGCCAACAAAAGAACACGGCCATACTGATGTCCTTCTTCCATGTAAAATGCAGTTGATTCCCAGACACTAGTATGCCGCAGGATGCCCCAGGGTGCCTGTGTAAAGAGACTGCTGGGCCCCGCCCCAACATTTCTTTCTCATCCATCCAGAAGCACACGAATTAATTAATTAATTCTCCCAAGTATGGGAGTTTGAAATTTAAATAAAACTCTAAAGTTCTTAAAAATAAACAATGAGTTCTTGAAAGACAAATGACATCATGTCACAGCAAAGGCATACCTTCCCACACTCCATATTATTCGCAGACAGCGAGTTAAACCATATTTATAGATACAGCATAACACTTTGTTTGCTTTCCTTCAAATTTTGACAACAGCATGGGACCCCATTCAATCTGACCAACTTAAGAGTGCTTTTTCTTCTTCAAGTCTTAACACATGTTCCCTTTGTTATTCTCTCCCAGCATCTCCCAACCCATTATCTCCCTCACACAGAGCCACAATTTTTAGTTTACATCCTATTCAAGCAAGGTTCTCCCACAATTTTTCCCTGAGATTTTTCTTCAAGGCCTGCTCATCCTGAAGAATCAAAAGGTAGCCACAACCAGTGCCCATGTTCTACATGAACAATTCAGGATCGGATTGTGCCTTGTGTATATTAGGGATACTTTGGAAAATCTATCTTCTGAAATTAACATTCAGCAATATAAGTAGTCTATTCTTACTGGACTCAAACCAAATCTCTCAAGTCAGAGCAACTTGAATTTTCTAAAATTACATGTTATAAAACACTAACAAACCATTGAAATTTCTCTAGTAGGGGTTGGCAATCCATAGTCTGTGAGACAAATCCAGCTGGCCACCTGTGTTTGTAAGTCTTTGAGCTAAATGTACACTTTTACATGGTTGAAAAGAAAAAGATCAGAATAATATATTGTGATATGTAAACATTTTATGAAATTCAAATGTTAATGTCCATAAAATGTTTTACTGAAACACAGTTACACATGTGTTTACATTCTGTCCTTGTAACTTTCACACTATATGGTGGTTGTAATGGAGGGCATATGGCCCAGAAATGCAAAGCGATGTACTAATCTCTGACCCTTGAAATCAGGTGACTTCTCCCCTGCATTATTCCAAGAGAAAGACAGACAGACAGATATGGAAAGACATCAGGCCAGGGATGACAGGACTTCAGAGGTGTCCAAATCACACATTAAAATAAACTCTCAAGAGAAAAACTGTCAATCCCCACGCATTCCTCAACCTCATTGGAAAGCTACAATAAGTTGTCCCTGGGCTCAAAATCGAATGAGCTGTGTGACAGGGTTAGGTTATAACATCTTTGGGAAAGATAGAACTATAATCGAGGTCCCCCCAGGCACCTGTCTAGTTCCATGAACTTTTTGAAGTTCCTCCGATGAGGTGTGAGCTTGAGGCCTAGGCAGGAGCGGAAAGAATCCTCTTCAGACCCAAAGCCAGTGTAAGGTGGGTATTTCCTTTCTATTTTTGGAAGAGGAGGAGGCTTGCATGAAATGGCGGTAAAATCATCTATAACAAAACACAGGCAAACAAAACATCAATATTTTTTTGCCCTGATTATGGCTGTTTTGAAAGGTCTGTTATTATTTCAAGATGAACATGAAGATTTTGTAGACTATTTTTAAACTCATTCAAACAAAACATGAGAGTAGGTTTCAATCGTG
This sequence comes from Microtus ochrogaster, assembly GCF_000317375.1. Taxonomy (NCBI): domain Eukaryota; kingdom Metazoa; phylum Chordata; class Mammalia; order Rodentia; family Cricetidae; genus Microtus; species Microtus ochrogaster. The sequence goes on along the minus strand of NC_022026.1, from coordinate 61,285,293 downwards.
TTTATAACAACCACAAAGCTCACTTACTAGTCATTGGTTCAAATGAAAAAAAAGCAGAAATCTTTATCAAATAACCTCACACCCCCATTTCTGAACATTATTTTGCTCTTCCCTTGATTTTTCAACAATATGAAAATTTAAACTTGAAAATTTATCCTATCAATCTAACCTGCAATTTGGCCCTCTCCTATCTTCAGACAACATTCACTAATGAAAGTTATTTTCCCAATAGGAATGGCTGCCAACTGCTTCCCTTTTAACTTTACCCATTGGTCAGTTCCTCCTCCTTGAATCCACTTTTTTAAGCCCTCTTCCTTGCCTCCAATTCAACTCTAAAACACTGTATTTCACTCTCTATTAACAAAACAAAACCCCCTTCCTGTCACCAGCCATGTTCCAGGTCACTCATGTTATTGCTCAAGATAAGATTGCAACTGTAGTCATAATGAAGTAAAACCCCAAACAGTTAGGGATACCCAATTGCCTACACTCTCAAATGGAGCATGATATGATCAATACTGTTGAGTTTATTTTTTCCTTATCATGTGTTAGAAATGCGAGAGTGGGGCAAGCTCTTAGGTAATCATTTATGGTGTTGTCATCTTTAAGAACCAAGTGTGCTTTCTAGAACATACAACATACTGACCCAATCTATCCAAGTCACCGTGTTTGACCTACTACAAATGGCAAAAGAGATTCTAGAACATTTCCCAAAATAAAATTAAAACAGATTTCTTTCTTTGTATTTCTTTCTTCCCCAAGCTTGATAGGTGTTTCAGTTATGAACAAAAAGAGCTCTACAAATGTAAATATTTCCTTCTCCATAGTCAAACCTCTAATAGAAGAAATAATCAAGATTTTGGTACACATCATTAGAAAAAATGCACACCAATGTTAAGTGGGTTTTTAATTGATCAAAAGGCTAAGGGTATGAGGCCGTTTCTAATTATGATTTGAAAACATTTTTTCAGCTTTCAACTCTTCTTAGATTTCCTAGCTGCCTTTGTATGAGATTTCCTGAGGCACAATCCCCAGAAGAACATTGGTTCATCTTAACAGAAACTGCTCACAGCAGACATCTGGACAAAGGAATTACCAGAAAATATTTCTCCGTGGCTCAGTGAAAAGAGACAACCAGTGTGTTCTTATGGACAATCCCATCAACCTTTCTTAATGTTCATTTTGTGATTAAAGAGACATCTTGGTAAAGGAGAAAAGCCCAAATCTTCAAATTTGAACTGCAGTAGACTCTATCCTTGCTCACCATCACCTCAAAAACACCACTGCTTGCTACCTTTGTTCCAGGGCAAGTACCATAGAAATGGCAGGAAAGCTTTATGTAATTAGAAAATTGGGGCCTGAGCAGTTTCTTCTAACAAGGGCATATACATACAACTCTACCAGAGTGCACTGACCACAAGATTATACTACACACTAATCTTAGTGCACTAACCGAAGATTTCAATTCTTCATCGCAAAGTCATTAAGAATATATTCTATAGCCTTCACTACAAGTCTTAAAACATGGTGTTGTTTTCTCAACTACCTAATTTTTGCAACCGATTTAAGAAACAAAAGAACCAATTTAGGGCTTTCCTCTGCACCCACAGTGCCATCTAGTGTATAAAAAATGACAGCTGTTCCACTTTAGCACCCTTGACTTTTATAACATCATACAGATCCTTTTTGGAAACTCTGGATCAAGATTTAACTTTAAATTGCATCTCCCTGGTAGCTCGCATAGGTTCACAAAGCCACAGAATAATACATGAAGTTGGCTGCCATTGGGTTGTCATCACCCCATCTACCCTGCCTATTTCAAGATATTCAGAAATGTTGAGCAAATAAAAAGGCACACCTTTTGTGCAAAGCATCTTCCCAAATGTATTTTCTAACTAAAATTTGGGTAGACACTGAAACACTCATGTCTTCCAAATACACTGATTCTTCTCATTCCAAATGACTTGTACACATGAATTGAATGCCCATCCATGACTGAGTAGATTCAAACAAACTTCAGAGAGATTGTGTATAGAAATGGAGTTTAATGATTCTATATGCCCTTTCTGGTAGAAGCATTGTTGGTAAAAGGCACAAAATACCTCAACTTTCATCTCATGTGATCTAATATCCCACAGATAGAACCAGACTTTAGGAAATCCGAAGCTTATGTAATTTTGAAAAAAAAAGTTATTCAAGCCAAAGAATGCCAAATTACTAAGATAAAATTAGGCCAGAGCCTTTAACTAGGACCCCCTATATAAAAGAAGAACCTTGAAAACTATGAAACATTCCTTACCTTCAAAGGAAATCCATCTCTGCTTGTAGTCAATACCTAGACTAAACAATTAATGAATTATACCATCAGAACTCAAAGTTCTATTTCTCAACCATCCTTACTATCTCTACAGGGGGAGTGAAAGAAATAAACCTGGGAAGTCCATCAAGGCCACATGGTAAGCCATACACCAGTTCTGTCTCTGCTGCTCGTTTCCTCAAGTAACCACTGACTTGTCCTCTGCCATGTTCTCTTCTTTCTATTCCTGAGAGTACAGAGATGGCCAGAACTGACTACAGAAAATGAAAGGTGCTTTAAAATTATCTTAACCTTAGTCTCAATAAAAAGACTCAAAACCCTTGAGAATGAATGATTGTTACTGCTTTGGTTTTACCAATCACCAAAATCAATGATCAGAAATTAGTCCTATAAACTGGGTATAGTGCTATATGCGTGTAAATCCCAGTGCTGGGAGGCTGAGTCAGGAAGATTGCCATGAACATATGACCAGCTTGTGTTACATAGTGAGTACCTAGTCAGTCAGGACTACACAGCAAGACTGTTAGAGGAAAGCAGACAGAAGAGAGAGAGTAAAGAATGGGAGGAGAGAGTAGAAAGTAGAGAAAAATCTTATTAATAAATAACCTAAGGCATAAATTCCTAGATAAGAATAGTTAAAATTCAGATATCTTGTCTTTTTACTGCCAAGAAAGACAAACTAGGCCCCTGCAACCTTGTAAAATCTTCATCTACAGGAAAACCAACAATCTTTTATCTGCCCATCTATTTTTGTCCACGTCAACAATGAGGGAGTGGACTACTCCATCCTGTCAGGGAAGCCATCAGCAGCAAGATGGCCACACTGGCTGATGTAGACATTACAATGGACAAAGCTGTGTAAGAAATCTATGAAATTACCATCTCCTTGGAATCTTAAAATGAATGAAAGAATCTCATCTTTCTATGGGACTGCTTTTTATCTAGAGGCTCAAATGTCTTTCAGAATTCTATCAAACCCTATACTTCTACACAAACAGAAAAGATAGCCATACATCTTCCTTGGCTTGTGGCCAACTCTTTTTCTTTGTCTACCATTTTTTTCTTTCCTAAAATAAGTTGGAACGTTATTATGTAAGACAAAGGTCTAAAGTACTAAGGCTGAATAATGCATTAGAGATTGCCCCTGGGGGCTAGGGAGATGGCTCAGTTGGCAAAGTCGCTACACAATCATGAATATCTGAGTTCTGTACCCAGCATCTACGTAAAAAACAGGCAAGCATGACAGCATCTGCCTATATATCAACAATGGGGAGATTGGGTTTACTAGCCAGCCAGTCTAGCAGAACTGGTGAACTCCAGGTTCACTGAAAGTCTATGTCTCAAAATTATAGTAGAGAGCCATTGAGGAAGACACTCAACATTGATCTTTTGCTACCACATACAGACACATGCATCTACCAACAGGAACACACACACACCTGCACACAGAGACAGAAAGGCAGACAGAGACAGACAGACAGACAGATAGAAACACACATGCCACACATGCACACAAAGAACCTCTTCCAGGGTCATAGTTACTGGTGGCACTTTGTTCTGGTTTAGGCTTCAGTAACAGTAAAAAATAATATATAAAATTTTATCTTATCAATTTTTAAGACCACATGAATTACCAACAAAATTATCACTCTTATTATCACATTAATACTATTAAAATTGCTTGTTAAGGTTTATGTCAAATGTTACAGTACATGGAAAAGTTTCTCATCCTTATAAATATCTTTACCAATGTGTCACAGCCAGTAATGAAGAAAAATAAAGATCACTTCTTTAATTTTTTAAATGCCAGAAATAACTAATAACTAATTTAAGTAACAGGAAGTATATAAATTTAACTTCACAAAAGTCAGAAAAAAGCAAATGTAAAGATTATTAGAAAATGTGAATCCACTTCTCCAGATTTCACTATGGATATACTCTATAATCATTTGTAACATTAAGTATGGTATTAAAACTCAAAATATGTTTTGTAATAGTATTTGTTAAATTGGACATTTTAGCATGTTGTAAGAAGTATTAAAAAGTCAGTGTGACTATAAAATGCTTCCTAAATTTGTATTTCTATAATTTTCTGCTTTAAAATATGCTGCTGTGTTTGAAGGCACAAAGTACATTTTTTACATAATATAATACAGTCTAGAGGGAACAAAGAAAAATGGACTAAAAGAAATTAAACACAAGGACAGATTCAAGTTGAATGGAGTAGAGAGAATTTAAAACCAATACATTTACCCAGAACAGCTAGGTTTGGGACATTCCGGAAAATTCACATTACCTCATAAAATTCCCTGTAGAAGCTACGAAAGAAATGGATGAGTGACCAACTTCCTCTACTACAGTGTTCATTTTTCCCTAATATAAATACTGCATTCTCAAATTAAGCTGACAAACAGCCAAATTTTGAACTCAGTTTGGGAAATCACGTGCTATCTTGGAGTTGTTATAATAATCTGTAATCTTTTACTACATCCTTTTATGAGGGTAATCTTTATGTGTATGTAATGGTTTTCTGTGAATCACCGTCAAATATTCCATCTTCATTGAAGGTGTACTAATTCTAAACAGATATCTATACTCACTAATGGCAAATTCTATTCCCCAATGATTTAAGGGCCACTAGAAACTTCCTGGATGGTGGTTTATAATCCTCAAAATAAATATGTTCATGTGTCTACTAAAGAGAACCAATTTTAGAAATTAAAGTGAAAGTACAGCCACCAAGTTGACTCTTGTCATACCCAGACATGTTCATCAATCTAGCATGCAGATGTGGTAGAACAATTCCCTTAATGAACCTGAAAGGAAAACCGGAAGTCCTTTCCATTCTAATCGCTTTGTGTGCTTTGTGTAAGTAACATACCTTTTGACTTCAATTGTGAAGTCAAGGTATTTTCAAAATACCTATCTTGGATTAATTCTGCAGCATTTATAAGCAAATATCTCTTAGTAGCTGTTGCTCCTTCCTCAGCATTCAAACAATTCAAAGAGAGCATAGTAACATACAGTATCAATATCAAGATTCTCTGTATATTTTTCATCTTTACATGGCTTTATTTTAACCTCTAATTCTTTTATTTTTACTTTTACTTTTTGGCTTTTTGAGACAGGTTCTCTATATCTTTGTCCTGGAACTCCCTCTGTAAACCAGGCTATCCTTGAACTCACAGAGATCCATCTGTCTCTGCCTCCCAAGCTACTCTCTTTCTTTCTTTTCTTTTTTTTCTTTACTCTGAGAACTTTAACCTTTAGCCTGTATATATTTTTAACAAACTGTAAACCATTTAGATGTTTTCTTTCTCTTTGAATCTTTCTTTACTGTATATCTCTCTTTTTCTGACCACATGGGTCTTTAATTTGCTAAGGAATATGGAGAAGTTTTTTATGAAAAATATTTATTCAATTTTCAAACTAAAATTATAAAAACTCATCATTTTAGCTTATTGTTTTAGAAAATAAAAGACATATCCCTATATTTTCCAAAAGGAATAATATTGTATTTTCCTTCCTCCCAATAGTTTATGAGGATAGTAGCATTTTTTTCCGTTTTTTTAAGCCCAAGTTAGTCTAAAGAACATTTCAAAAAATTGTTTTGGTGATGATGTCTCAACAAAAAGCCTTTCCATTTATAGTGTCGGTAAACTGACTTGTACAAAAAATTATATACACTGCAATTTTAAAGGCCTTTTGGACTGTGTTTAGTAGTGATCAGGCTGCTGGTGCATCTTGGGAGAGATCAAACGGCACTGGGGAGGGGGAAAAGGAGTTCAATTTCCATTCCTGTGTGTAGAGAGACCCCGCCTTTTGGGGCGGGACAGCCTCGGGCGAATGTTTTTACTAATGAATTGGAACGCGAGACTGGAGCCCTTCCTGTTTCCGGTTTATGGTGGATCGCTGAACTCCGGGTGTGTGAGTGTGCTTTTATATTAAAATTGTCTTCTTGTACCCACTGGCCTGGATTAATTAAATTCGCCTTCACCTGTGTGCATGCAACAAGCAGCCAAACAGCTAAGTTACTCCAGCTAGCTTGTACTCAGCTGTGCTTTCTGCCAGCAGAAGATCCATTTAGTGAGTTCTGAAGATTTGGAATATTTGAGCTTAGTGAAGGATTTGAGTTTCAACTCTATGGTGTTTCAAGGTCCTTGCCAGGAAGCAAGCTGCAACAGTGTATCCATCAGGACCGCCTGAACGAGTCAGAGTTTTCCCTGGCAGGAAGGCCCAAAAAGCCGGCATTTTAAAACAGCAGCTTTTTTCCTGCTATAGCTGAAAACCAAAATGTTTAGTCTTTCCCAAGCTTTCTCAGGCTTTCTGTGGATGCAGTTATCCACGTTGGGCACCATTCTGTAACATGGAGGGGGCAGCTTGTTTGTTTGGGTTTCTGTTCTGCCTGTACCCCCAGCTGTTTAGTCCCAGAGAAAAATCACACAAAGATCTCTGTAAGTTATAAATCTGATGGGCACATTAGCTCTAGCCTCTTACTGGCTAACTCTTACATCTTGATTAACCCATTTTTCTGATCTATGTTACCCATGTGGCTCAGTACCTTTTTTAGTGGAGCAGGTCACATCCTGCTGCTTTGATGGTCTAGGCAGGAGTGGGAGGAATCAGCTTCCTCCTTCCCAGAATTCTCCTGTTCTCATTACATCATTTCTACTTCCTGTCTAATTTTCCCTCCTATATTTCCTGCCTGGCCAATCCGTGTTTACTTAAAACATGATTGACAGATTACAGATAATTCTCCTGCACCAAAAACCCCCACAAGAAACACAAAATGAAAAATGAGCAAAAATCAATAAGACAAAAAAACAGGTCAAAATGAAACAAAATATTAATGCACCTTATTTTTAAGAAGCTACAGGGGCTCAGCTTCATTTTATCACCCACAGAGCATGTTTAAGTGAATAAGCCATAGTTCAAAGAAGTACACATCAATTCTCCAGATATGTAGTACACACACCCAATTCAGCTCATCATGGATTTTTAAAAGCGCTGTATCAGTACTGGTCATGTATAGTCTCTTTTCCTGTCATTTTCCCATAAACAATAGCAAATATTTACGTAGCATTTATATTGAATTAGGTATCACAAGTAATATAAAATTGATTTAAAGTAGCAAGGCACCTGCTTGTTACCCAAGTTACATAGGAGGCTAAGGAGGAAGTATTGGCAAGTTCAATGTCAGACTGAAAAATATGATGAGATCCTGTCTCAAATTGAACAAATGAATGAATGAATGAGTGAATGCATACATAAAACAGTATATAGGACAATGTGTATAGGTTTTTTTGCAAATGATAGATACATCATTTCAATGAAAGTCTTAGGCATCTCTCAGAGGTAGCTATGAAGGAAGGGTTAGAATCAATTCCCTGCAGATACTGAAGGATGATTACATAGAGTACTAGACACTATCACAATTCCAAACCCCATCCAGTTAGGTCAGCAAATCCTGCCAGTTACAGCAGAAGCAGGTATATGGTTCATGAGTACAGACAAGGTTTAGAAAGTACGTAGAAGTGGGAGTTTAATAAATGAAGGTTTCGATATTAGATTTTATAGCACATCCTTTGCCTGCTTCTAGACTTTCATAATATTGCATAATGTGGTGCAGGTCTCAGATCCCCTCTTCTAGACTAGAAGCCTCTTCTATAACTCTGCATTACCTCTGGCCTACCACACTGACCTACACATAGTACGTACATAATAAATCACTAGTTTTCACTCAACTCAACTTCCTTGCCTGGAATGGAATTGATACCTATGGAAAGAGAAACAGGAAGCCTAGCTAGACCTCACCAGGAAATGCAAAGCTAACTGGCACAAGAGATTTCCCTAGAGAACTCAAGTCAATGTTGTCCATTGTGGAAAGCAACAATTAAATGAAGAGAAGGGATCTAACACTTCTAGTTCAAGTGTTCTACCAGAATACCATACACTATAGAGAGAAAGAGGCTTCTAAAGGGAAATGGAAGCCCCTAACATGAGGCAGTTTAATTTTTGGCTTTTTCTCTCTATCACATACCCTTGGACAACTGAGCTCAAAGGACCTCAGTTTCTTCACCTCTAACATGGAGACAATGACCCTGCTCCTAGAAGCCTGTTTTTAGGAATATGAAAAGAACAAAAGGAAATCTTAAGTAGGGCATAAAGTGTTAAAAATATTTCCTAACCAGCGTGAGCATCACTTACCAACTCCATACTTTGTCCTATAATAGGTCTTGGTAAATTCATCACAGTCACAGAGGAGGACTGTCCTTCCCCACACATTGATGGTGGCACCTATTTTCAGGTCTCGATCTGTGTAAAACTCTTGCTCTACTTTTCCTAGCTGATAATCAGAGTAAAAATAGCATTAGCCCCATGAATCTGCCCAAGAATACATGCCTTTTCCCAAGAAAAAATTAAAATTGTTATAATTATACTGGACTTCCCTGTCAGTACCCTGTCCCTTTAAGAGATAAGCTCTGCCCACTCTCAATCTCTCCCTTTCTGCCATTGCTCTCTTTGCTTTCTCCCTCTCTTCATGCCCTTCCCTTGAAGAGGCAGCTCTCTGCCTCCTTCTCCCCTCTCTCTTTCTTTCTCTTTCTCTCTATCTTCCTCCATTCCCTTCCTCCCCCTTTAATAAAACTTCACACTCTGTCTCCATCACATGTATTCTGTTTCTCACATGGTCCTCCACCCACCATGGGACTCACCAAGGTCTCTCTTAAGCAAAATCTTTCAAAAAGTCACCTTATGATTTTTGTAATCATCATTTACAACTAAATTTTAAAATCAAATCAACTCTAAGAATTAATTTTTTATTTTTTGTGCCTATGTGTGATGCATTGTGTCTGTACATGTGTGTTCATGTGCATGATTCATGTTGAATATAGATGTACACATGCCACAGATCATGCATGGAAGTCAGAGGACAACCTTAGGTGATGATGCTTACCTTCCATCTCCTTTGAAACAGGATCTCTTTGTTGTTAGGCACTGCGTATGCCACACTAGCTAGCCTTTGAGCAGCTGAGGACTTCCCAGTTTCCCATATCACTCATCAGAGTACTGGGATTACAGATGAACTTGACCATGCCTAAATTTACATCTGTTCTGGGGAGGAGCCCATACTTAGGTCTTTACATTTGCACAGCAAGCACTTTCCCCTCCCAGGCATCTTTTCAAGATTATTTTAACACTGTAGTGCTTGCACAAGCAATGCAATTTAATGCATATATTTCTATATGCATTTAAATATGCTTATTATTAACAAAGCACAATAGAATGAATATAATTATATATTTCTTGATTTCATTCATTAGCTCACAAGGCAAGACTATACAATTCACCCCAACATCCAGATTTCTCAGACATCACATAGGAATCAGTAGCAAACCCCCAGACTTCTCACCTGGTATTTATCCAACAGATAGCCATCTGCTCGCCATTCTGACAAGCCCCCATACACATTGAGGACTGCTCGGTCTGTTATCTGGCCTGGTTGAAATATTCCAGGTGGGCCATACTGTAAGATAAAATCCAAACATGGTACATGTCTCCAGATACAGAGATGGTGGAGTCCCAGGATACATGCCAGAAATGGGCACAGCATAGCTCTATTCTAACATCTGTGAGAAGCTAGTCTATCCACCTCTTGTTCTACTACCACATGTCCTTCACAGTCCTGATAAATAGACATTTTTTTTCAAATACCTCTATCCTATAGGTTTTTGTCTTTTTTTGTTCTTTTGTTTTTGTTTTTGAGACAAGGTCTCATGTAGAAGAGGATGACCTTAAACTCAAAGTATCTTAGGATGACCTTGAACTCCTGAACTTTCTTTACCTCTCACCTGATAGGATTATAGGCACCACAGCCAACCTTCCATCCTGCAAGTAGCCATCTGTTTAGTTCTCCATTGAATGACCAGACATATGGAGATGTCTGGTCAGACTCAATCCATTGTCTGCTTCCATTTCCAGACTTGACCAATATATACACCATGGACTCAGGCCACTTTCAATATTTTTCCAATTGTTGTACAGGCAGTCATCCTTTTTTGCTTGTTTGTTTTTTTTTATGGTTTTTTGGTTTTCAATACAGAGTTTCTTTGTAGCTTTGGGGCTCATCCTGGAACTAGCTCTTGTAGACCAGGCTGGTTTCAAACTCACAGAGATCTGCCACCACCGCCCGGCAGCAGTCATCTTTTTTATCCCCCAAGTGCAAACATCTCCAAGGAAGAAGGTCTAGCTCCTCACCACCTCTCTTTGTTCTGTCTAACAGGCTATCCAGTCCTGAGTGTAGGAAATGGAGTACAGCTGGCAGCCGAAATTGTTCTCAGAACTTCAGCTTAACTCTCTCGCCTCTGCAGCATTACTTACTCCTTGCTTTGAGAGCCAAGGGTACACCCATCCCTTCTGGATCTCACCCCAGTGAGAATCTATCCTCCACAAAGCAGGACATAATCCATTTTCTTTTTCATTATAGCTCAAGAAGTGGCACACAGAACTCAACAAATATTTTTTGAATAAGTAAATAAAATGAAGCTACTGATTTCAAGACATACTACAAATGTCAGGCGCATCATTATTTAATATTTAACCTATTTTTCAAAGACATTCTAATAACAGATTTCCCTGGCTTTTCCTGGAGGCCTGCTGTGCATATTCTAGAGCTCCCTCAGGGACAAATTCTACCTCTTCCCCCCAGCCTTGAAGAAACACAGCAGGACTTTTGGCAGTAGGCACAGACTATGGGTGAACCTCCTGTGAGGACTGAATGGCAGCGGTTGTTTGCATAAGAAACAAGTGCTCCTAGTAACCTTTTTAGAAACAGCAAGAATGAAGTTTAAATATTTTATCCAAATTAGAAATAAAATGCAACAAAGACCTGTGAGGAGTAGCTTCAGTTCTCTGTAACCTGATAGGCATTAAGAAATGGGTCCTCAGAGAGTGGCTTTCAATATATCATCTCATTTAAGCCTTCTAGTTATGGAAGCTCTGCTATCTGCATTTTAAAGGTGCGGGAATATATGTTCAGAGAGGTTAAGTGGCTTGCCCATGCTCACATGGCTATCAAAAGACAAATCCATAAGTCTAATTCCGGTCTGTCTCGGTGTCATTATTGCTGGCTGTGCCAGTTCCCTTCCTTCTTAAATTCTGACAAGTGTTTGTAGAAACAAGCCTGACAAAACTTTTTCATAGTAAAGAAAATGCTAATGTCATCATTGTGGTGGTGGCTGGCTACTTGGTGGCTAGTCACTATACTTAGAATTGTGATTCACTTCTTTGCATACTGTGTGTATGTTACAGTACACACATGTATGTACGTGTGTGTATTCACACCCTGATCAATCCCATGGGGTCTCCTTGGTAGGATGCAGGATGGCAATGTCCCACTCAAAGCCAATCAATTAACTTCAAGAGTATCCCAAATTTCTTATTACTAATTGCTGTGAATTCAACAACAACAAAAGTTTATTCATTTCCTTGTAAGTGTGCTGGCTAGCTAGCTTTTTCCCCTGGGAGAGGGCGTGTTTGCCCTTCATTTGTTTTTGTCAATTTGGCACAAGCTAGGGTCATCTGAGAAAAGGAAATCTCAATTGTGAAAAGCCTCCATCACATGGGCTTGTGGGCAAGCCTGTAAGGCATTTTCTTGATAGATGATTGATATGGGAGAACCTAGCTCACTGTGGCCAGTGCACCCCTGAGCAAGGATCCTGGGTGATACAAGAAAATAATTTAAGCAAGCCATAAAGGGCAAATGAATAAGCAACACTCCTGCATGTCTCCTGCAACAGCTCCTACCTCCAGGTACCTGCCCTTCATGAGTTCCTTCCCTGACTTCTCTCAGTGATGAACTGTGATGTGGAACTGTAAGCTAGAAAAAAGTCCCTTCCCCCACAAGCTGCTTTTGGTCATGATGTTTTAGCACAGCAACAGAAGCCATAACTTAGCCAAGTAGCATACAGTAACTGTGTCACATGAGCCATCACACAACATTCCAAACAATGAATGACAAGTCTCTTGATCCACAGACATCCTCAAACTGCTTACCTTGGGCAGCTTGCTCCTCCGAAGGAATGATGACATAGCATCCCGGCCTGAGTTAATTGACAGTAATTCTCTGATTTCAATAGTATCATCAGACAGGAAGTAATGTAGGACTAATTCTCTACGGTCACCAAACAGTGAGTGTGAGTCATCCCACAGGCAGAAGAAACGCAAAACCTTTCCATCAAACTGAAGGAACCGTTTCAGGGTGTCAAAGGACTGATAAGGGCGAAAGGGATCCACAAATTCTAATGTCTACAAATGGAAAAAAAATGTCAGAAATACTGCAGGGTTTATATAGTCATTTCTGGGAGGCAAACAATAATACAAAGATAATTTTTTCTGTAGACTATTTTGCCATACTTTCTAAAAGATTTAACTAAATTTTATAATGTACAGATGTATGGATCCAAGCGTACAGATATATGTACTCACAGTCAGCTTTAACCTTAAGAATATAGACAAACATTGGAAAGCTTTTCATACCTTGTTTAAGATTATTTTAACATACTAAACTATATTCCTGGGCTATGTTTGAAGCTGACTTTTCTCAAAGACTTACAACTTTATTATGAATAGACAAACCCAATCTATGGTGACAGAAACCAGAAGAGTAATCATTTCTGTGTAGGGATAAAACAAGAAAGGGCAATATCTGAGGATTTGAAAAGAAAAGTGAACAAAGGAATATTATGAAATTACGGGAAATATTCTGTATCTTTTCTTTGGGGCCATGCTGATGATTTAACCCAGTCTTATACATGTTGGAGAAATGTTCTCCTAGTGAGCTACGTCCCTAACCCCAAATATTTTACATCTTAAAATTTTCATTTTGGTTACTTTGTTGTACACTTTCCAAATTACTGACTTGCACTGATTTAAAATCTTGATACTCAATCCTAAACTGATTATATATTAATTTTTAAAATGTGTCTTTTGACCAGAAATTCCCCGTGTGTGTGTGTATGTGTGTTGTGCATGTTTCTCATTTGTTTATATTTTTTGCAAAGAGGAAGAAATGTATTTATGGTTTAATTTTGCAGGAAAACTTCAGATATCCAAGAAACGGAAGCCCTGTGGAAATAGGAGCAGAGCAAATGGAGAACTACTAAGAGTCCACATAGAAACCCTCTTTGCCTGGACTCTGCTTTAGAGACAGTGAATTCCATGGTCTTCTTGGTGCATCTTTTCTTCGATTTGTAACCTCTTAGCCCTGTCTTAGAGTATAGCCACCTCCATCCTATCTGGTATAAGCAAATGATATTGTTATGTAAGGAAAAATTCACTTGAGAAGTGTTATTATTTGAATTGAATTATATAATTGTTCTATAAAACTTGAAATATTGTACCTATCTAGAGCAGCCTAGGTACAAGCTTATCTCAAGAGGAAAACACAACAGCTTTATAGAGGATCTTCAAGCTTTATCCTTATTATTTAAATGAAATTATGGAGCTTCTGTCTTCATTCATTAAAATGCTTTCAATGTATAAGATTGTTAAGAAAAGCATTACTGATCATATACCATTCAGTTTAATGAAGTTATTTAACTTCACATATCAAGGTAGCAAACACTTAAAAACTAAATCTAAATCCATAAAATTCTATTTAAAAACCTCTTATTAAAGTCTTAATGTTCCTAGATTCCTATATTTATTGAAGATTTTTCTTTGCCCTAATGGAATGCTAAAATGGTTCTTGCAGTCTGGAAAGAAAATTTTTAAAACATTTGCTTGTCCTTGTTCTATTTTGAATTCCTGGCACCAACTTTTTCTTCTTTAGAAATCTATACAATTTGACAGTGTTTTGTGAAACTCATATAATAAATATGATTCTCAATCACTACTGTGCAATAATAACAGTTGGTAAATGCATACAGCTATAAGCAAGGAGCAGTGACTCTGGATCTTTTTCCTTCAGATTCTCTCTGGGACATCTAAAGACTTTGTATTCATCATCCAGGACATATACAAGATGTAAAAGTGAGTCCAAACCTACAAATCTCCTTTTACAGTGGTACAAAGTCATTTTACCTTAGAGATTCCAGGAGTAATAATACATATACTTTACAGGAGGACTGTATGCCTACATCATCAAAGAATAATTCCACTGAGGCTAAGACGCAGGTGCAGGGGGATGATCCTATATGTAGTTTTGAATGAGAAATAAAAACAGAATCAAAGGAGAATTTCATTGAAAATTTTGTTTTCTGAAAGGAAATGGATTCTACGGTTTGGAAACAATAAAATTCAGAGCAAACTAATTAGTGGAAACAGCAATGAGAACGATAGTTGTGCTTGAGTGGAGAGAAAGGCCTATTAGAAAGTGTATAAGAGGATTTTCTGGGAGGAGGGGGTAAGGAACTGCTCATCATCAGAGTTTAAATACAAGTTAAGACTCACTCTTAAGTATAGTTAATGCCAGTATATTTGGCCATGTGCAGTTATATGTCAACAACAACAAAATGTAGTGAGGGGTGGTAGTATACAACTGTAATCCCAGCATTTAAAAATCAGGAGTAAAGTGAGTTCAAGGTCAGCCAGAGTTACACAGTGAATTCAATCTAGTCTGTGCTATTATAGTGACAATCCCTCTCAAGACTCTGTAAATGAATAAATATAAAAGGTAAAAATAAAAAGGGAAACAAATGATAATAATGAAAATCAAGGTAAGAATCTAGAGATTTCCATTCTAGTCCCAATAAGGAGTCTGATTAGGTATGTGACCTAACCAGTGATACTTCTTTTTTTGTGTATGCAAAGCCTTCTGGGTATTCAAAGATTTCTGGGAAATAGAAAACTAGGGTCAAGGGATCAGTTTTAAAAACTGCAGAACTATAACACTGACTCTTTGCTCCTTACAATAGAATCAGATTTTAAATGCAATTATGTTTTATAACAGAGAAAAATAAAAATCATGGCTACTTCACTCTTTGGGAATATTTCACCATCAATCTCAAAGGGTTCCAAGGAGAAAGAAAGTGTTTAAGTTTTGGTTTATTTGATCCGTAGGCACAGAAGAAAGGTTTTTCCCAGCCAGAAGGAGGCAACTAAAACCAGAAAGCACAAGCTGAAAAAAATGTAGATTCAATTCATAAACTATTGGTGACGACAAAACTAATTATGGGCACCTAGACATTACCTCACCTAAGCAGCTCACTAAATACTCCTATAGCTAAAAAGGGGGCTCCAAAAGAGAACTGGAGGTGAGGGTGAAGGGAGTCAGCAAGGAGGGGTTGGGGTGGGGGGGTCATTCCTGCTCTGCAGCCACCATTCAGTCTTCCTTTCTATCCAAAGAATAAGATACAACTACAGTTTCCAATGTTCTTCTGTGTCTGCAACAAGAGTGCCAGCACTCGTTCGCCCGGTCACAAGAAGTCACAAATGTGCCACTTCTCACCTCTCTTCGCATCTTCATGTAGGGATCTACTGGGCGCGGTAATGGAGGATTCAGTTTGATTCCTATTTTCTTCAAAAAGTTCTTTGTGAATTTGTCGCAGTCATAAATCCTGAATGTGCGCCCATAGAAGACAACATCTGTGTTGATATTGAAGTGAAACACATTATAAAACTGATCCTCATCAGGAGGTGGGAGAGTAATCCGATGGCGTTTGACAGAAGTGCCTGGGGGAATAAATAACACAGTTTTTTAAACCATGTGGCTAGTAGGAAGTTACAGTGGATCTCAGCAACAGCCCTCCAGGTGTCTCTACAGTGGGGTAGTAGGCAAGGAGCCATATTTCTAGGAGGCAACTTTATACATTCAAATTCAAGTAAAAGTAAACCAAGACTTTTTAGGTCCAGAATTCTCTGACCAGTCTGATAATGAGATTTGAGCTTCCTAAGTGTTTTTAGGGAAACATTTATATAAACCATAAAGACTGGAGGACAGGAATAGATATAAAAGGGGTGGAGTTAGCACAGTGAGCAAAAATGCCACTCTGCCATGTACCTCTCCTACAATAAATAGGCTTGCTTTTAGTTACCAGATAGAGCTCAATGAGTTCAACTAAACAAGGCATTAAGGTCCAAAACTAAAGTGCTCCTAAAAATCCAATGCTTGGTTCAAAATCCAATAAATAAGTAAATAAACTAACAAGCTTTAGTTTATATTTATTTATAGCTTCAATAAGCATGAATGACTTTATGCAGCTTGAAAGCTTCATAGAATCCTTTCTCATCTAGAAACTTATTCTTCCTTCCTCCATTACCTCTGCCTATCTGCATCCAACTACCTCTATCAAATGAGGAATGCTAGAGACTTCATGGTTTCAGCCAGTACTCTGGGTCATGGGTTCTTGATTTTATCACGTTTCATAAACAACCCTATGTTGCTCATTCTCTCCTGGTAGAGACAAGGAGATAGGTTGTTGTTCGTTGTTCAACAGAGGTAAGCAGCAGCAAAAAGGACCATCCCTTTTTGAGCCAGTTTCCCAAGTCCCAGTTTGCAAGTTCCCCTTGAGAGATTGAATGAGGATGAGCTTGCCTCTGCAAACACAAGTGGCAAAGGAGAGAAAACCTAAAACTCCTGTGAGCACTTAGTAGTCTTACTAGACTAAACAAAAACCATGTCTGCCTTTTGTGTTGCAGGGAAGCACTGCCTCTATCTTCCAAGGCTATAAGCTGACCTGCACTAGAAAGCAAGGCCATTTCTGTCTTTCTAAAGCTGTCTATGCATATAAACAGTCTTGAAGAGCAAGCTCCAAGCAAAGAGCAGTATGACAAGATATACTGAACTGGAAACCACTCATGCAGAGTTGTCTCTCAATGTGTGTAACTGACTTAGGCCTGAGAATCTACCCTCAGGGCAAAGGGAAAAAGAACCAAAGCACACCAAGTTGCTAATGATCCAGTAACACATGGCTTTGTGTGACCTCAGTATGGAAAGATTTTAATATAAAGATGTCAATTTACCTTCTTTTATTGACAATATTGCCTTTTCTCAAAGTTTAGAAATACTTAAAACTTACTCATTCTTGTTCATTAAAGAACAGCTAATGAACAATCTTTATGTGCCAGGAACTGTGTTGGGCACTATTCCATTACTCCATTTATCTTTTCAGTTTGTTGAGGAGAAATTAAGTAAAATCATTTTCATCTTTCTTTGTAGCAATTTTTAATTACTTGGTACATTAAATTAAAACAATAAAATGATAAAATTAGAACTGGCATAGACTATTTTTAAATGTACTACATAAAAGATGATATAATTTTACTGCAAAGAATTATACTTCAATTAGCCTTTAATTCATGCCATTGAAAACAGTATGCAAATTATTTAAGCATTCAAGGTTAGACATTTAGAACAAATTGCATACTTAAAATCTATAAAAGGGTGGGTATTTCAGATATTTCCAGGAACTATTATATGTCTCTTTAAAAATACTAGCATTCTGGCAGGTTATTAAACACTCAACAATCTGGAGCTTCTTCAAAACTTTCCTCTATGGAACTAGGGAAATGGCTCAGTGGATAAACCACTTGTTCCACCAATGTGGGGATCAGAGTCAGGCTCCCAGAACTCACATAAATGGCTGGCAGCAGTGGCAGCTGCCTGGAATGCCAGAACTCAAGAAGTGAGACAGATACGCCAGGCAAACTGGCTAGATTAGACCAAATCTGTGAGCTGTGGGTTCAGCGAGAGAGCCTGCCTCAAGAACTAGAGAGCGCTCAGGAAGACACCTGGCACTGACTTCACTCCAAATGCACACACACATCCCTGCACATACACTCGCACACACATATGCATGCACAAACACTTGCACACACAGACACACATATATGTGTGTAAATTTGTGTGTGTGTGTGTATATATACACACACACAAATGCAAAACTTACAACTGTACTGTGATGATTTGAATAATAAATGTCCCCCATTGCTTTGGGCATTTAAATACTGGGTCCCCAAATGATGGCAATATTTGGGATATTTACAAAGTGTGGCCTTGTTGAAGAAAGTATGTTACTGAAGGCAGGCTTTGAGTTAATTCTGCTTTGTCCTTGTTGTTCAAGATGTGAGCCCTCAGCTTCCTTCCTGCTGCCTTTCCTTCACTCCACCCTCATGAACTCTCTCTGGAACTATAAGCTCAAATAAACCTTTCTTCTGTAGCTGTTTTGGTCATTGTATTTTATCTCAGCAATAAAATAGTAAGTAATGAATATATTACAATTTTTACTTCATTATAAAAATTCAAATAAGCTATGTTTTTAAGTATGACTCTGAATAGGAATATTATCACTTTCAAGGTATGAAGTAGACTATAGTGCTTCTAAATAATAATAACCACAATAACCATCATAGTCCTAGAATAGACTTTCACTGATAGTTTCTCATCTAATCCTCCACTGAGACAGACAGTAAATGAAGCATCAATATTCACTTCATATAAGAGGAACTAAAGCGAAGAATGTTGAAGTGTCTAGCCCAATGTTATAACTCTAATGAATGAGAGAAAAGCATTTTGAACTTTAGATACCAGACTCACAAAACACTAATATTTTCCACAGTTTTCACTGAGTTATAGCTCAATCATCCAGAAAGTACTTATGTGAAGGAAAAGAAGATCCATAAGCAAAATTGAATAAAAATGGGCTAGAGAGATGCCAGCCATAAGGAAAAGAAGAGAAATTGATGGTGGAGATGCTCTTTCAAAGCAGCCTGCCCACTCCACCCCCTTATAAGGATGAATTTCCAGAACCATTCACCTGCCTACTGTAACAATCCCTTAATCACAGCATTTCCACCTTTTCAGAGCCTGCATCTCAGACCTCTCAGCTTCCTTATCTCAGCATCCAATAGATTCTGTTACTTTTGAAAAGTAACAGAATATAGTCTTGACTATCTATGGGCTGGAAACAGAGTGGGTCTACTAAGAAACAAGAAGAAAATAGTAACAATAAAATCTAATGTCACAATACTGCTTGAATCAGAAATCCATTGTGGAGCATTTGAAATGTATGCGATCTCTCAAATGAAGCTCTAAGAATTGTGACAACTAGCTATTGGGATTTGCATGTTTATTGTTTTCCATGATAAATGTCAAGAACTCTACCAGTGAGAGTTTGCTCTAGAATACCAAAGAAATGGGCAGGATGCCATGCCTTTGGCACATACTGAAGAGCAGTTGAACTCATGAAGGTAAATAAATGAAAATGTCTCTTTCTCACACACACAAAGAAGAAATGAAAGCACCATTTCTGTCCTAATTTTTCTGGTGTTTATCTTCCCAGCTGTCCCATAAACTAGCTGGAACATACATCCAGGCATCAAGTGCTTGCCTTCCAGTCCCTCCTCATCTCCTCTCCATTTCAATATTTTAAAAGTTATTGCCCTGCTATCTGACTATGCTATGCTAGCCTTAACTTTCTAACAGTTCTCTATGGTGTAGATCAAACTGACCATATATCCATTTAGGTTTAACATGTATCCATGCCATTCAGCTAGGACTTGCCTTAAATTTTGCTCATAACACAAAATTCAGCTTTGTAGAATTCACCTTTCAGAATTAACTATCTGACATTTATTTCAATTGTAAGTATATCTACTTTATTTCAGTAACATGGCACACCAAGGGTGAATAAGAAAATACTTACTGGAATTACACTTGTTGCTGTGTCTACTAAATCTATATCCAGTGATCAGATATGGTAAAGCATCATTCCTTTCTCTTGCATTCACTTTGCTCATCCACTAAAGTGACTATTCCAGGTTTACTGTTATTTTTCTAAAATGTCACCTTTAGAGTATGAGTTTTAAAAGAATAACTTTTTCATATGCTGATACATACCTAGCAATGAATGAACAAAATGTTAAATATCTCACATCTTTGAACAGAATGAGAAATAACCTAATAACCATATGCAAGTCCCCATTAACCACTTCATTAGTACAAAAATATAGCCTGTGCTGATGAGGGAGGGGGACTTGATCGGGGGAGGGGGAGGGAAATGGGAGGCAGTGGCGGGGAGGAGGCAGAAATCTTAAATAAATAAATAAATAAATAAACAAATAAATAAACAAATAAATAAATTTTTAAAAAAGGAAAAAAAGATGTAAAAAAAACCCCAAAAATATAGCCTGCTAAATTCTGTAACATCCTCTTGCTTTGCTACCTTTGTGCCTACTTGTCATTACACATTCTCTGATCCATTCCCAAATATCTCCCAATGTCTTATCCCAGCACTTTCCCACACATTTAATTCATGTTATCCTTACAGACTGTGTGTTGGGGAATATTATTTTCAGGTATGTGACTTTTGTTTATGCTGAATTGATTAACTGTGAAACTGTGATTCTTTGCTTGTCTAAAATACCTGATGGTTCTAATAAAGAGCTGAACAGCCAATAGTGAGGCAGTAGCAAGGATAGGCAGGGCTGGCAGGCAGAGAGTATAAATAGGAGTAATCTGGGAAGAAGAAGAACAAGAAGAGGAGGACATCAGGGGCCAGCCACCCAGCTATACAGCAAGCCATGGAGAAAGAAGCAAAGAAAGGTATGCATAAAGGGAGAAAGATAAAAGCCCAGAGGCAAAAGTGGTCGGGATAATTTAAGAAAAGATGTCTAAAAACAAGTCAAGCTAAGGCCACGCATTCATAACTAAGAATAAGCCTCCATGTGTGATTTATTTGGAGACTGGGTGGTGGCTCCCTCAAAAGCCAAAAGAATAAAACACCACACAATGACTGTGTTTTCTTTCTCTTCTGCCTTTAACTGGGGAAGCTTTTGAAGTTCCACTCAGATTCTAAGTTCCTAAGTGGTTCCTGGCTTTCCCACTTCTGACCCCTCAAGCATCCAGTACCACTGATGATATCTGCATTGTGTGATGGAGGAAGGTCATTGGTTAAAAAAAAATAAAGAAACTGCTTGGCTCGCCCTCATAGGTTAAAACATAGGTGGGAGGAGTAAACAGAACAGAATGCTGGGAGGAAGAGGAAGTGAGCTCAGACTTGACAGCTCTCCTCTCGGGAGCAGACGCCTCAAAGAGATGCCATGCTGCCCGCTCCTGGGCAGACACACGTGATGAAGCTCTGACCCAGGATGGACGTATGCTAGAATCTCCCCGGTAAGCCACCTCGTAGGCTACACTAGAAATGGGCTAGTCCTGGTGTGAGAGTTAGCTGAGAAGAGGCTAGATAGAAATGGGCCAAGCAGTGTTTAAATGAATACAATTTGTGTGTTGTTATTTCGGGGCATAAGCTAGCCAAGCGGCTGGGGTGCTGGGGACACAGCCTCGAAGCTTCTATTACAACAATTGTGTAACAAGTATTATATACCACCTCCAATTCTTCCTTCCTTTCTTCATATCTCATTGCTTCTACAATAGTTATTGAATAGTCACTATGCATTAAACACACATCTTTACTTTCTTCTGCTCTTAAATTCCTTTTCAAAATTGTTTATTTTTGTGTGTTTGCTGTATGCATGGAGACACGTCTGTGTGTACATGCTTGTGTGTGTGTGTGTGTGTGTGTGTGTGTGTGTGTGTGTGTGTAGAGCAGATGTCATACCTAAGATCTATTCCATTCTACCTTTTTTCAGAGAGCATGACTCTCTGAACCTGGAACTCACTGAATTGGTAAGAATAGCCGGCCAGCAAGGTTCAGCAATCTTTTTGTCTCTACCTTCCCAGTGCTAGGATTACAGATGTGTACCACCATGCCTGGCTTCTTACATGGTTCATGGGGAATCCTTATTCAGGTCTTTGTGCTTGTGAAAAAGCACTTTACTGTGCCATTTTAAATTCTAGATTGTTCCATTCATTTCTAATTCCTGCCGCAATGTGTACCCTCCTAGGGTATCAAACTTAGCAAAATGAAATACAAGATGCACAATTAAATATGAATTGCAGAAAAACAATGAATAATTTTTTTAGTGTAAGTATATCCCATGTATTATTTGGGATGTAGTTATACTAAAAATTTCATTTCTTACCTAAAATTCAAACTTAACTGCTCAGATCACATTTCATCTGGTAACCTTGCTGCTGCCCCCTCTACTTTATGGGATAAAATGCTTAGATATAGAATGTAGCTGATACAAATGCATGGCATACAAATGAGGAATTTAGTTTGCAAACACATTTGCTTCATTCAAGTAAATTACTATTTTTAAAAAGTATAACAATACTACCCAGTTGAGGAACCAAAAGAAGCAGTTAATATGGATCATTGTTCTTAATCAAGGCTGCACTAACAACCACATACAAGCCAGTTGTTAACTGAAGGTCTGCAGTATCAAAAAATACGAGTCCCTAACTGAGACTGACTGGTCTGGAACATGCCAGAATCATGTTTCTAATCATTATCTTTTTCTTTAGCACAGATTAGTTTGGACATGATGGTACTGGACTGACAATTTTTCTGTCGGATGAGTAGGGTTAAGTTTCTGAGTTTACCTGACATTTCTGGCCTGATGTAAAAATGTTTTAACTACATTCCAGCACAGAGGCAACGAATTCTATAAACATAACATATATAACCCCAAAGAGAGCTGTGTCTTGACAAGAAATTCAAGCAAGTTTTAAACTGTGACAATGAATTATTTGACTCATAACACACACAAATCTCTTTGCCAACAAGAGCTCATATATTACAATACATTATTCTGAATAGAAGCTTCAGGTAAACTGATTACATCTTTTTGAATAACCCTAATGGATGCCTCTTTTTGTCTCCAGCTTATCCCAAGTGCCTTGCACTCTATAAAAAAATAGTAGAAGCAACTAAAGTGGTATGTATTGGGGCATTATAATTTATCCTGTTGCACTGATTACTGAACTATAAGGTCCACATAGAATAAGTGCATCTGGCCTCTCAGTAAATTAGAAAAATATCAAAACAATTTAAAGCAAACAGGAACACAATCAGTGCATAATACCTAACCTTGACCCCAAGCCTCTTCTTCCCTAGGCCCCACAGGTGCCTGAGAGGCAGTAGCAGGCAATTGAAGACACAAAGACTAGCTGCTCTAAACCATTAACTTATCAAGTCCACCTTCTTTTCCTAGATTACTTAAGAAAGCCCGAAGAAGTCGTGTAAATGGGTTTTCAAATTATTGACTATCTGAGAAGACCTTCCTTAATGACAATCATAATAAATATTTCAAGAGAAATGGGTCTCTCTATAAACAGAACCTCATGGCAGAGTGGTTATTTGTGCTTGCTTTCGACAGGATTTGTTACAGTCCACCAGGTTTCTCCACTCTGTTGACTAACTCAATGTGTATTACTGTGTATGCTGTCCACAACCCCTGAGCTGCATCTTTGCCAACAAAATGTCTTAGCCACTTCAGCTTTTACCTCTCTAGTATTGTGATTACAGACAACACGCAGTCCATTTGATGCTGAGGCTCAAGCTCAGGGCTCTGTGCATGCTAGATAAGCCAATCAGAAATTCTTATTTTTTTTCAGAGACATTAAAATAGTCTTTTGCTCAGGGTTTCTTTCCCAATGTTTTTTATAAACAAAAAAGGCTCCCTCCTCCTCACATAAAAATAATTTTCAAGTGAATCATAACTCGTCATAAAAACTACTTTTGTGAGTTTTGAAATTAAGAAAAATATACTTTTCTAAAATCCTTGTAAAGGTTGCATTTGACAATTTGTGGACACGTTCATGAAGTAAAAGCATACTAGACAAGGGCCACTAAAGTTCAAGAATATTAAATTTTCATCTAAAACTAATAACAGGGTAGAGAGATGGCTCAGTAGGTAAAAATCTTGTCATGCAAGCTTGAGGACCCAGGCTCCAATCCTTAGCAACCATAATCAAAGCAAACCAAAAGAAAAGAAAACTGGGCATGGTAGCACATGTCTAGACTCCAGAGCTATAGAGGCGATGACAGAAAGATCCTTGGTGCTTGCTGGCCAGAAAACCAAGATGAATAAGTGAGTTCCAGGTTCAATGAGAGATCCGATATCAAAAAAAAATAAAGTAGCCAGTCATGGTGTCATACATCTTTAAACCCAAGGCTCGGGAAACAGAGACAAGTGGACATTCATAAGTTCAAGACCACCTTGATCTATATACCAACTTCCAGTCCATACCTACAGATACATAATTAGACTCTGTTTCAAAAAAGATAATAAAAATGAGGAAAGTGTTCAAAGAAGAATCTGAAGTTGATCTGTGGCCTCCCTCCACAAACAAACATGCCTGCACACATGCACAAGTAATAATAAAAATCAAACAATTCAAGCAAATAATTCAAGCAAGTCTGGGGTATCTTGGAACCTCTAGTCCCCCATTTGTGCAAGCTGGATATAACAGTAGGATAGGTAATCTAAAAGTAAACAAAGTTTGGTTAGGGAATACAAGAGTAAGGAAAAGCCTAGAACAAAGAATATTTTAGGAGTCAGAGATAGCTCAGTAGTTAAGAGCACTTTGTGCTATTGTAGAGAACACAAATTCACTTCACAGCTCCCACATGGCAACTCACATCTATCTGTAATTCCAATTCCAGAGTATCCAATGCCTTCTTTGGGCTATACAGCTCCAAACATACATGTAGTACACAGGCAAACACTCATACAAATAAAAATAAATTTTTTTTCATCTTTTATTTATTTATTTATTAAAGGTTTCAAATGTATTTTTTGCTAACGTGTAGTAATAGGAGCAGTGGGGCTGCGTCCCCAGCACCCCGGCTGTCTGCTAGCTTATGCCCCGAAATAACAACACGCAAATTGTATTCATTTAAACACTGCTTGGCCCACTAGCACTAGCCTCTTATAGGCTAATTCTCATATTTTCCTAACCCATTTCTAATAATCTGCATCGCTTACCGGGAAGATTCTAGCCTACGTCCATCCTGGGTCGGAGCTTCATCGTGTGTGCCCCAGAGAGCAGAGCTATCGCATCTCGCATCTGCCCGGGAGAGAGGAGCATGGCGTCTCTGTCTGAGGCGTCTTGCCTCACTTCCTCTTCCTCCCAGCATTCTGTTCTGTTTACTCCACCCACCTATGTTCTAAGCTATGAGGCCAAGCAGTTTGTTTATTACTTAACCAATGAAATCAACAGATTGATATATGACACTCCCACATCACTAAAGCAATACTGTCCACATACTAACTGAATATACTAAAGTAACACATGATCACAAAAATGAAAAGTTGTAATTTTCCCTTTATGTTCAATATTTCAAACATTCCTAATATATATTTGCAGATTGTTTTGTTGTTATTGTTTGTTTTTTATTTGCTTGCTTGTTTGTTTATCTGAGACAAAGTCTCTCAACAGAGTCCTGGTTGTCCTATGGCTAACTACATAGACCAGGCCGGCTTTAAACTCACAGAGATCCTCCTACCTCTGTCTTTTGAGGGCTACAATTAAAAATATACATCACTATACCTTGCTGATTTAAAAAAAAATCTTTACATGTGAAAATAATTCTTTCCAAGTGTCTAAAATTGCTTGTCCCTTCACAAAATAAAATGTCACATTTTTACCCTTAAAGTCTGTGAAAACCTTTTTCAAAACTTCTATTTATTTATTTATTTATTTATTTTGAGGCAGGATTTCTCTATGTAACAACTCTGGCTGTCCTGAAACTAGCTCTGTAGACTAGGTTGGCCTCAAACTCACAGAGATCCACCTGCCTTTGCATCCTGGGTGATAGGACTAAAGGCCTGTACTGCCACTGCCTGACCCTTTTTATTTTTAATGTATCTTTATATTTCTTAAAAGATTTACTGGACAATCATTGATACTGGCCAGAGAACAGATAGAATAGGAACTGAGATGCAGAGTAATGGGGCTGCTCACCCTCACAAAAGGAAACAGGCTGATTCTGGTTATAATCTGGGTGCCTGATTCCCAGTCCAGGTTTCTAGTCTTGGTTTTGTTTTTTTCCTACAAGGTTCTAACTGACTGGCGAGTATCATCATATAGATGTCTCAACAGTCCTTTGAAGGTGTAATGCCTCCCAACTCATCACAGCAACAGACTTCATCTTGTTCTATTCTCTGGTCTTGGGCTTTCAAAGATAGGTATTCAACAAATACTTTTTGGCAGTGCCAACTGGCTCCAAATTCATCATCCCATATACCAGACACAATAAAGCTACACAATCAGGAAGAAAAAAATTCCTTGATTTTTTCATAAGTCCTTGATTGCACCCCAATTTCCTCTTTAAATTCATCATGATGAATCACTACGCAGGCACTAGGCATAAATAAGTACCAAGTAAGCAAAAATCTTATTCAACATGGGCAGAAA
Source organism: Microtus ochrogaster (assembly GCF_000317375.1). Lineage (NCBI taxonomy): Eukaryota > Metazoa > Chordata > Mammalia > Rodentia > Cricetidae > Microtus > Microtus ochrogaster. The sequence goes on along the minus strand of NC_022026.1, from coordinate 61,258,714 downwards.
TTATAAGACATAGCAATAAGAAAGTAGTAAGTACAAAATGTATGTGTTAAATATAGAAAGGAAGAATGAAAAGACTAAAACAACAAACTTTCAGTAAATAGTAAATATATGTGGCACCTGGGCTCTAAATATTCATGTACACTAAATATATACGTCAGTAAATATTCATGAGTACTAAATATTCATAAGACTTTAATTCGATCACTCATTCATTGGTGACATCAATTTTGGCCCCAAGTGCACCCTGCCCAAGAAACACAAACAAAACCTATTACTATTCAATAGGACTGCTGGTGAGCTCCAGCTGTGGCCGAGCATCCTCATCTCCATACTCATCAATCTGTGTAAGTGTGAACCTTTGGCCCAATCTTTTCCTGTCTGTAATTCTCCTTGTTTTACCCTCAATATTGCTCTCTAAGCCACACTGCCTTCTAGCAAAGCTTATAAAGTGGGGTATGGAGGTGCTGTCTATCTCAGGACTCAGGTCGACTGTTCTTGCCTTCAATTTAGACTGGGTTCAACATGTCTTTCCCCCTATTACTCACTGTATTTTCCCCAATGTCTGGCTGGCTGGCTAGTTGGTTTGATTTTACAGTGCTGGAGCTAGAACTCAGGGCCTTGCATGTGCTGAGCAAGGGCTTTATAACTAACCTACATTCCCAGCCCTCACTACACATTTTAAATTAATGTATTATATGATTCACTCATTTGAATTTGGTCCATGAGCCTTCTCTTTGTTGGTCTATGGGAAAGTCTGTCTACACACTTCTTGGAGTCCAGCACTACTCCAAGGTATTCTCTAAGCTGCCACATAAAGAACACATCATGAATGAAATCGAAATTATAGACAAGGAGTCCATGGTAGGCGACTGTCCCATTCCTATAATCAAACAATGAGAACAGCATAAGTTTGAATAACAACAAAGAGAAAAGACATGGGTATGTGTTTTGCTGAAAATCAAGAACAGGATAGTAGGGTAAATGTGAAGAAGTAGGGAAAAGAAAATGATACAGTATAGTCAGAGAGGAAAGTTTCAAAGTCTGAAATATTTCAGGTGACAATACTCCAAAAAACAACACACACACACACACACACACACACACACACATACACACACATTATTGCAGTTAAAAATCATGGCTCCTTAGAGAATAAGGGACCCTAGAAAGTCATTTACATCAACACCAAACACTCAAATCCCCTTCTATATTCCTACTGTACTATTAGTGAAAAGCAACATCTAAATGCATTCAGTTAGATATCAAAGACACTTATCAAGGACACTTGAGTCTTCCTATAACAGGCATCCTTTTATACTGCTCTATCTTACACATGAAAAATTGTCAGTCCTGTTCTCATCATGATTGCTATCCCTTGATGGCATCCAGAATTCAGTCTCACTCCAGAATAAGAAGCACAGCACAAAATGAAATGTCACCTCCTTTGATCTTTAGTATCAGCTTCTCTGTGGCTACAAGGTTAACTCTCATTTACAACAGAAGTGGAATACAGATAAAGACTACAGGCATGTACAGAGTGAAGGAACAGGGTTCTGTTGAGATACTATGGTGGTTAATCTTGTTGATTTGATTGGACTCAGAAACACGAGAAAACTAGAAAAACATACCATGGTTACAACTGTGAGGGCATTTCCAGAATGATTACATTAGGACAGTGCTGATCTAACAAAGCGGATAACTGAGACTATAATGAAGGAATTAATACATTAATGGATTCAAAACTTGAATAGATCATTTTGAAGGGTGTAGAACTGTAGCAAGTGGGTTCTAATTGAAGCAAGTGGATCACTGGCATATCATTGACAGTTTTATCTTGTCCTGGCCTCTGATATTTTTCTACTCTGCTTGCTGATCATCATAATGTCAGCTGCTCCACTGCGCTCCGTACCCCTCAATGATGAGCTGAAACAATGAACAAAATAGATAGCTCCTCCTTTAAGGTTTTTTTTTTTATCAGAAATTGGTCACAGCAATGTTAAAACTAACAACCACAATAAAACAAATATCAAGGTCATGATAATTACCATAAATAGTGTTAGTTAGCAGTAGATAAGAAAAGCTAGAATGACACAAATAACAGGCAGAAAATTCAAGAAAAATAAATAATAGCACCCCGAAATTTGCAGGGAAGAAACACTTTCTTTTCTCCCAATAAAAAAAGAAGCAATAGCATCCTGGATAATGTAGTGAAGTGATGCACTGGTGCCAAAGAAACTAAAAGATTTGAAGATATGGTCACAAACACATGAGAGTTTTCTATATTAGAGACTATAGGCAGAGGAGAAAAATGGCCTATATTGAGTTATAAGTAAGAAATAAGCTAAGTCACTATCACAAACTACAGGCTAATGTCATGTTAATATTCATGGCTTTGCATAACTAAGATGCCCAAGTATTAGTATGGGGCCTTTCAAAAAGCTAAAGACAAACAATATATAAAGGCATGAGTTAGAAGCAAAAGAGCCATAATGTTGTTTTGAATAAATACCTTGAGGCAGTCCGCTATTTATCACTTCTGGTTCATTTACTTGAATGGTGTCATCTTCAAGGTAGAAATAGATTTTAAAGTATCTTATTCTATACTTTTCTTGCCTTTTATCAGGCACTTCATCTTCCAAATAGGCATCAAAAGATAATACCTGTTGGAATCATAATTAGAAACTGTGAAAAATATTAGCAAACTTAAAATCAATAAATCTATGCCCTGTACAATCTTTGTTGAAGAAAAAAGTTGGGTTTTCCCAAGACATTCTATATATCAGCTATGAGAACAGATATATAATCTAGGTAATAGTATATGAAGATAATTTGACTTTTACCACCTTCTGGTTACAACAAAGAAACTACAATAAAGTAATAAGTCTAACTTTCAGTTCTACAATAAGTAAACTTTGGCTTATCTTTGGAATCTCAAAAAGGGACTCAAAATGTGTATCAGAGGCACAAAATACTTTTTCTTTCAACGATGAACAAAAATGCATTTATTTTCCCATAAAAATAGCACAAAGCTACCTTGGTTACAGGGGTAAAATTATCCTCAGTCTTACTGATTGCTTTCCTTCACATAGCTCAAAAATGTAGATATGGAATCCTTCTAAAAGCATGGATACTCTACCTGCTATTTCTTCAGGAAGCTAAATAATCTAGCTCTGAGCTGGCAATGTGGGTGGAGAAAGGAGTGGATTCTAAAGTGGTTAAGGTAAAACCAAAAACAGTAAAAAACTGAACAAAAATCAGGACATGACCGATTCAAGGTATGGCTGAGGAAAAGGTTTTTATTGTAGATAATGAGAGAGAAAGAGAGATAGAGAGAATACAGCCAGAGGCCTCTGGAAAAGTCCACAGCAGGAAGAGAAAGTAGTACAGTAGACATGGCCAGTAGACTGTACCAGGCCATGAGAGGGGAAAGATGGGGGAGTGAGAGAGCAAGAGGAGAGAGAGGACAGAGAGCCAAAAGAAACCAGAGGACAGAGAGATCTTGTGGCTGTAATGGCTGTTAAATAGGAATCAGAAGGTGGGGGAAGGGAAGCAAAGCTCAGGGCCTGGAGATGGGGGGCAGCAGTGAGAAGCCATGAGAGCAGCCAGTACTCTGTAAGAGGTGTGTGTGATGTTGAGAAAGTCTTTGGCCAGCATGCATTTTGTATGCTATTAGGTACTACTGGCCATGTCTACTGTACTACTTTCTCTTCCTGCTGTGGACTTTTCCAGAGGCCTCTGGCTGTGCTCTCTCTATTAGCCATTTCCCCCGAGTTTCTTTGGAACCTGACAAAAATATTCTAGAAAAATTCCTTAACCACTTTGGAAAACCATTTCCCAACAAGAAAAATAAATCCTTCCTATCCCAACACATATTTAAGTAAGTGCTTCTTCTGGAAAACCACTTTATTCTTTTTTTTTTTTAATTTTATTATTCAATTAAGGATCTCCGCCTCCCCCCCCCCCGCCACCGCCTCCCATCTCCCTCCCCCTTCCCCGATCCCCACTTTAATAGTTACTCTTTTGTGCCTTGTGGCATGAATTGCATATATCTTTAACCTTTCAAATAACTCTCAACAGGATGAGCTGCTCATATAGAAGGAGACAGAAATTGAGAACAATTGGTGGAACAATATTTCTATGATTTTAAGCTTAATGTGATCCAGACTCATTGAAAGTTCCCTTTAAATATTTCCTTTGTCTCTTGCATTTAATTGGCCTTGTTGTTTATGTAGTATATATGCACACATGTGCAACCGCACTTGACTGTATTCTCGAGGACAGAGAATGACATCTGACGTCCTGCTTTATCATTCTCTACCATCTTCCCTTGAGGGTCTTGCACTGAACCTGGAATTAGGCTGACAGCCAATAAGCCTCAGTGATTCTCCTGTCTCCACTTCCAAAGAGCACTGAGGTAACGGTCACAAGTGTGGCCACATGCAGCTTTTAATGTGGGTGCTGGAGATTCAAAATCTGCGTGTGCCCACATTTGTGTCTGTAAGCCCAGTGTTACTTCTTTAAATTAAGTGTGTGCTTCTGATAGACATGATTTAACATTATGTTTTAGTAAGAGTATGAGTATATATATATATATATATATATATCATTATATACACACATATATATATACTTTATTAGTATGTACCTGAAGATAAGTATGTGCACCATATGCATATTAGCCTACCAAGGTCAGAAAAGTGCATTGGATCCCCAGAAACTGGAATAACAGGTGTTTGTGAACCACCATGTCAGTACTGGGAACTAAACCAAGATCTTTTGCAAGAACAGTAAGTGCTTTTAACCACTGAGTCACCTCTCCAGCCTACAACTCTGTATTTTAATAAGGGTAACTGAATGCTCCTACTGGATAAACTGATGTGCATTTTGTCCATTTTGAATAATCACAGCATTAAATCATATACTCAATTAACATTTTCAATTTTAATTATAAAAACCAAAGAAGGGGCTGGCCTTGGTGGTCAATTATTGTTCAAGTATGAGGTGAGTGAAAAGACACCTAAAAGATAAAAAGTGATATCAAAGCCAGTGAGGTTCAGCAGATGAAAGTACTTGTCCACAAGCCTGAGGATCTGAGTTCAATTCCTAGAATGCTGTGTGATAATACTTCTGTATGCTGTGAATATATATTACTCTCATTGGTTTATAATAAAGCTTATTTGGCCAATAGTAAGGCAGAATAAGGCAGGAAGGAAAGCAAAACTGAAAATATAGAGAGGAAGAAGAGCAGACTCAGGGGAGATGCAAGCCAGCTGCCAGAGAAACGAGACATGCTAGAGGACAGGTGGCCACAAGCCATGTGGCAAACTGTAGATTAATTAAAATAGGTTAATATAAGTTGTAAGATCTAGTTAGTGATAAGCCTGAGCTACAGGCTGAGCATTTTGTAATTAATATAAGCTCTTGTGTGATTATTTGGAACTGGGCAATTGGGACAGAAAAGCTCTGCCTCCTTTTACACTGGAACCCATGGTAAAAAGAAAAAAAAAGCCAGATGCAGTGGCTCAGGTTTGTAATTATAACACCCATGACCAAACAGGAAGCAGAAACAGTAGTGACAAAAACAAGAGTCTTTTCCTCAAAAATAAAATAGAAGCAGAGAACACACTCCAAAATTGTCCTCTTACCTCTAAATACGTGCCATTGCACGTGTACCATACTCACACTCCATCTAGACTAAAGAAGTAAATAGAAAAATAAGTGATTTCAAAGACAAATGAACTCCATCTATCAGTGAATTCAGGAAAGGGGATTTAAAACCTGTTAAAAATGAAAATTTATAGAAACAACTGTGAATCTGGTCCGGTTACTAATGCCTATAATCCTGGTACTTGGGAGGCTAAGCAAAAGGATTGCCACCAGTTCATAGCAATAGTGAGTTCCATGTAAACCTAAGCTACAAAATGAGAGCCTGTCTCAGATAAAATATAGTGGGGGTGATGATATAAGGTTTATCATAATTTGTAAGTTAAACAGAGAAGAGACTAAATTAAATCCAGAGGATATAATTCCTTGAAATTTTCTATTGTGTGTGTATACATGTGTATGAATGAACATACATATCATTCGGTCAAAATACATTTTGAAAGAACCAGTTCTTGTCTTATACCATGTGGGTCCTGGGGATCAAACTTAGGTCTGTAGGTGTGATAGCAAATGCTTCCACCCACTCAGAAATTTTGCTATTCCTCCCTTTTTAAAATGCAATTTTCTTGAAAGCAGAATGTGAGATGTCATTTGGTAGAATGTGTGATATTCAGTTTACCACATGCCTCCATGTAGTATTTACCACATGAAGTTACCTGCCTGACCACTATGGCATTTGAAGAATTTTGACCACAGAGATTAGAGAATATGAAATCATCTCTAGAAGACAGGTATATGAGGAAAAATTGATTTGGAAGGGAAAAAATTTAATGTTTATATTTCTGAATTCAGGGCCATATTATAATTAAAGTTGAGAAATACAAAGCAGTCCAAAGTACATTTTGATGAGTAAACTTATTATAATTTAACACACAGTACAAATTTATCTTTGAATGGAAAAGTTAAACTTATTTTCATGTCAAATGAGTTATTTGCTTTTGAAGAGACAAGACTATAGCCATTTTAAACCCAGGCCAACCCATCTTTGTCAGAGAGTCTAACCTAGCAGGCACCCTACTGGGTGTCCCATCCCATGTACCTATCAATTCAGAGAAAAACCACAATAAGCCTCAAAACTGCCTGGCTTCCCAGATACTTGAGAACAGCCAATTAGAAGCTAGACAAACAAGTTTTGTTTGTTTGTTTTGTACAGTTATCGGGTGGTTTTGTGGAAACTTACAAAAATCCCCTCTTGATTTAGAGCCAACTATCCCCCTGCCCAATCCAGTAACACCAAGGCATGTAACTCCCTGCTTTCTGTTTTCCCTTTAAAGATCCCCTGCACTGTGAGCTCTGAGCCTTTCTCCCTGACCTGCTCCATTGGTGCAGTGCATGGGACAAAGTCCCTGCTTGCAAGCCTGTAGAACAATAAAGAAACCTTGTGTAATTGCACTGGAGGTCAGATCTGGTGGTCTTGCTGGGGGGGGGGGTCTCACCACTCAGACATAACATTTTGGGGGCTTGTTCAGGATTTCTGGATTCCCCATGACCCCCTGCCCCAAAAGTTTCAGACAGACTGGTGAGTTCCCATTTCCCTCTCTCTCTCTCTCTCTCTCTCT
>NC_022026.1:61244811-61251391 GCF_000317375.1 Microtus ochrogaster | reverse complement strand
TCTCTCTGTCTCTCTCTCTCTGTGTCTCTGTCTCTCTGTGTCTCTGTCTCTGTCTCTCTCTCTCTCTCTCTCTCTCTCTCTCTCTCTTTCTCTCCTTTCAGTTTCTTCTACATTTCTGATTGCTTCAGAGATATGGAATCCTCCAAAGATCCAGTTTTTCTGGTTTTTCTCAAACAGCACACTGGACGGCTCGGACAAGGTAAGACATCCCAGGTCCTGACAGGAGCAGGGACCAAGCAACCTTGCTGGGGACAGAGTGCCCCCAAAGTACATGGTCTTTGGTATTTTAGAGTCTGGAGTCCAGGGCTCATCAAGACCACAGACCTCTGACTCTGTTTGCAAAGTATTTTTCCTCTCCTTGGGTCCTTGTGTTTGTCTTGTTCTTTGTATCTTTGTTCACTGTTTTGACAATGGACCTGACACTGCTAACATGGGACAGACTCCCTCTCCTCCCTTAGAGCTTTGCCTTGCATGTTGGGATGATGGTAAGGTGACTGCAAAAACAAAACAAAACAATGCCAGGCTTATAAGTGCAGTGGAAAATGTTGGTTACCGAGATCAGATTACCTATATAGTGACCTGGTGGGGACTAATAGAAAACCCTTCAGTGGGGTAAAACATTTTTTTCCTCAACAGGTTAAGGTATTGACTGCTGAGCAAAAACCCAGGGGACTTGTCTCTGCCCCAATCCTACAAAGGGATTGGATGAGGAGGATATCTTTCCTCCACCCTATACACCTCTTCTGCTCCCCCTCCAACCTGCCAAGGACAATGCTGGAGAAGCTCCATTAGAGAATCAGGCAGCAAGTGGAGGGCCAGCCCAGGCTACCCGCAGTAAGCGGAGGGTGGGGAGAACTCCCCAAGCTCAGGGCCGTGCGGTCCTACCATTGAGGCCAACTGGGCCGCCAAATGAGGATTGGGAACCAACAGTATCATTACTGGTCTTTCACCACTAGTGATTTGTACAGTTGGCATTCCCAAAATGCTCCCTTCTCTGAGAATCCATGTGATCTCACTAACCTCTTAGAAACTGTCCTCTTTACCCACCTGCCCACCTGAGATGATTGCCAGCAGCTGTTGCAAGTTCTGTTGATGACTGAATAGAGAAACAGGATCATCACAGTAGCCCACAAAGTTGTCCCTGGACCCACTGGGGAGTTCACTGTGAATTCAACCCTCATAGATAATAGAGTCCCCCACTGTTTGGCCAGAATGAGATCCTAACTCAGCAGAAGGTAAGGAAAGACTCAAAGTCTGTGACCAGACTCTGTTGGTGAGTCGCAAGGCAGGGGCCGGGTGGCCAACTAATATAAGTAAGATTTATGATGTGAGACAAGGACCTGAGGAGAGCCCCACAGCTTTCCTGGAATGCTTGCAGAGCGAATTCAGGTGCTACACTCCCTAGGACCTGGAGACTCCAGAGACAGAAATATCCTTGATTTTTGCTTTTATGAACCAGGAAGCTCCAGATATAAAGAAAAAGCTCCAAAAACTAGATAGACTAGGGGAAAGAAATATCAGAGATTTGATAATGGTGGCAGAAAGAATTTTTAACACTAGGGAAAGTACAGAGGAAAAAGAGCTCGAAAAATGAAAAAAAGACAAGTGTTGCCCAAGTGTTAGAAGAATGACACCACTGGGAATTGGCCAAGATTTTGGCCATATCAAGAGAGTTAGATGATGGCCCATGCCGGGAATACAACAAGCAGCTTCTGGCTATAGAGAGGGCAGAAACAAGGGTCAGAAAAACCTGAGACTACTAAGGAGAAATCAGTGTTTATACTGAAAGGAGAAAGGACACTGGGCAAGAGAACGTCCAAAGAAGCAGCAAAAGACCAAAGTCCTGGAGTTCGATGTGGACATTAATTAGGGGAGTCGGGCTTCAACCCTCCTCCCCAAACCCAGGGTAACCCTAAAGGTGGAGGGGAAGAAAGTTGACTTTATGGTAGATACCAGAGCATAAAACTCAGTGTTTTTAAAACCAGAGGGGGCTATATCTAATAAAAAGATCTGGGTACAGGGAGCCACTGGAACTAAACACTACTCATGGACTACTCAAAGAACAGTGGATTTAGGAATGGGGCAGGTAACCCATTCTTTCCTGGTGATACTAGAATACCCATATCCCCTCCTGGGCCAAGACTTGCTTACAAAGATGAAAGCACAAATACAATTCTCTAGTGACAGGCTAAGCTACTCCATCATAATGGGGTGCCAGTCCAAATTCTGGTCACAAGTATCTTGACTGAGGAATACAGGCTCCACCAGAAACTGATTCCTCCATGCAGGATTGGCTTCAAAAGTTTCCCTCAGCATGGGCAGAGATGGAAGGCATAGGATTGACATCCCACCAGCTTCCTGTTGATGTAGAGATCAAGTCAGGGGCAGATCCTGTACGAGTCTGCCAATTTCCCATGCCCCTCAAAGCAAGGAGGGAAATTACTCCACATGTAAGGCAACTGCTGGAACATGAAATCCTGAGACCCATTAAGCCAGCCTAAAACAATCCCCCTGCTGTTGGGGGAAAAAAGCCTTGCTCCAATGATTATTGGCCAGTGCAGGACCTGAGAGAGGTAAACAAGGAGATAGTGGATATCCATCCCACAGTACCAAACCCTTACACCTTGATCAGTACACTGCTCCCTGACCAGCATTGGTACATGGCCCTTGACCATTTGAGAGTGTCATATGCCCAATACAAAAAGGAAACATTTGTCTGATTAAACATCCAGGAAAGTGGCAATGACCTCCACTTTGGCCCATGTCTTGGTGGACCCTGGGCCCCCAGCATTGCTGGACAACCTAAATTCACTCAGGAGGATCTTATATGGATGAAAACCAATGACACAATGCCTTGGAGGATGGTGGAGATTTGCTGATAGCAAAGTCACACTGCCCAAGCTGTTGGGTCTTCAAATCCTGCACTAAATCCACCGCACTTCCCACATGGGGACTCATCAGATGCAGGACTTGCTGAAACATTCAGAAGTAGAAATAGAAAATAAAAACCAGATACAGAGGACCTGGTCAACAGATGCCAGGCCTGCCAAGTAGCCAATGCTATCTCCAACCCCCAAAACCTCAGAACTCGGCTCTGAGAAAACAAACCAGGTATATATTGAGAAGCTGACTTCATGGAAGTCAAACCTGGTAAATTTGGCTATAGGAACCTTCTAGTCTTTATAGACACCTTCTCTAAATGAACCAAGGCACTCCCTACCAGACATGAGACTTCCCAGATTGTGGTCAAGAAATTACTGGAAGATATACTGCCCATGTATGAGTTTCCCACTATGATAGGGTCAAACAATGGTCCAGCATTTGGGACCTAAGATTGGGCCCCCAGGTGATATGAGTCCCCTCTGTGTGCTGTAATTAGCATTAATGAATAAAAAAACTGCCTTAGCCTGTTAATAGGACAGAATTTAGGTAGGTGGGGAAGACAAAATTGAATGCTGGGAGGAAGAAAGGTGGAGTTAGGGAGACTCCATGGAGCTGCCGCAGGAGATAGACATGCTGAGTCTTTGCTGGTAGGCCATGTACATAGTAATGTACAGATTAATAGAAATTGGTTAAATTAAGATGTAAGAGTTGGCTAATAAGAAGTTAGAGTTAATGGGCTAAGCAGTGATTTAATTAATACAGCATCTGTGTGGTTATTTCAGTTCTGGGAGGCCGGGATGAACAAGCAACTCCCTCCAACACCCAAGTATCTAAGAAAAAGGGGGAATGAAGAGACAAATCTAAAGCCATTTTTAACCCAGGCCCCACCCATCTTTGTGAGAGTCTAACCTAGCAGGCACCCCACCCTAGGCACTTTACCTCATGTACCTGTGACTTCAGAGAAAATCCATGACTGGCTCAAAAACTGCCTGGTTGCCCAGAGACTTGAGTACTGTGGGACAATGGTCTAGTACTTTGTAAAGATTTGTCACTTGTATATATATAATGCTGATTGGCCAGTAGTCAGGCAGGAAGTATAGGTGGAGTGACCAGAAAGGAAATAGAGGTGGGGAAACAAGAACAGGAGAATTCTGGGAAGAGGAAAGCTCAATCTGTAGCCATCACCCAGACACAGAGGAAACAAAATGAAAACGCCTCACTGATAAAGGTACCAATACCAAGCCAGATGGCTAACACAGACAAGAATTATGGGTTAAGTGTAGAAATTAGTTAATAAAAAGCCTGAGCTAATGGGCCAACCAGTTTATGACTAATGTAGACTTCTGTGTGTTTCTTTGGGACTAAATGGCTGTGGGACCTGGCGGGATAGAAACCTCAGTTAACACTTGAGGACAGCCAATCAGAAGCTAGACAAACAAGTTTGGGTTTTTTTGCTTGCTTGTTTTGTTTTGTTTTTTACGGTTATAGGGTGGTTTTGTGGAAACTTACAAAAATCTCCTCTTGATTTAGAGCCAACTATCCCCCTGCCCAATCCAGTAACACCAAGGCATGTAACTCCCTGCTTTCCGTTTTCCCTTTAAAGATCCTCTGCACTGTGAGCTCTGAGCCTTTCTCCCTGACCTGCTCCATTGGTGCAGTGCATGGGACAAAGTCCCTGCTTGCAAGCCTGTAGAACAATAAAGAAACCTTGTGTAAATGCATCAGACTTTGGCTTTGGTGGTCTTACGGGGGGTAAGGGGTCTCATGACTCAGGCATAACACTTTTAACTGCATAGTTCAATGAATTTTAACATTCATTTTTATTCCTATTTTATACTTCAAACATTATCAAAGGTTATTGTCTAGTGTGGCACTGACACAAAATAGTAGAAGTCTGTTCATCCATAAGAGAATAGGATGTATAATGGTAGGACTAAAGCAAAAGGTTAATCTCTCAGAACAAGTCGTGTAATTTTTAAAGGTGAGGAGGCTGCTTTGACCAATGCATAAATGATAGGGAGTTAGCATCTATGTACCTAGACTGGCTCTTGGGATATTGGCAGGATATACCCATGTGCTTGCCAGTACTCAGGCAGTATTCTGCCCTGTTCGGGGTCCTGACTACTTGGTCTCTGTGCACAAGCACTACACCCCCTTTAAAAGGCAGGAGCCGCCTATCTCCTCTCTCCCTTTCTCTCTGCCTTTCTGCCTCTCTCTCTCTCTCTCTCTCTCTCTCTCTCTCTCTCTCTCTCTCTCTCTCTGCCTCCTTCTCTCTCTCTCTACCTCTCAGTCTGTCTATCTTTCTCTCTCTGCCTCACTCTCTCTTCTTTGCCTCTCTTTCTTTTCTTCCTCCATCCCTGTCTCCAGAGGCTGGTCTCCCCCTTTTCTCTCCCCTTTCTCATTCTGTCCCCCAATAAAAATACTCTCCATGTGGGCCCTGTCACATGATAACTCCCCCTCTTCTGCTGTTTTCAAAAATTATAACAGGGATGTATCATTTCAGGATTTCATAAAAGAAAACACAGCTGGGCAGCAGTGGTGCCCACCTTCAATCCCAGCACTCAGGAGGCAGAGGCAGGCAGATCTCTGTGAGTTTACGGCCAGCCTGGTCTACAAGAGAGGTTCTAGGACAGCCAGGGCTACACTGAAAAACCCTGTCTTGGAAAACGTGTGTGTCTGTATATATGTTTATATGTTTATACACACACATACATATATACAGGGATGAGTATAGAATGGGTGAGGAGGGTGGTATTAAAGAGTGGGGAAGGAGACAAAGGGGGTAAGGGAAAGGGGTTACATAGGTCTAAGAGGTAGAGGAGGAGAAAAGGGGTAGATCATAGATGTAAACTATGCTTTCAAAGCCACAACTGTACTATTCTTAATGGGATCGGAGCAACAAGCCGCAAGGTGGGAGAGAGAATAGTAGAGAATGGTAAGGTAACTGACCCAAATACACACAAAATGGTGCCAGTAATGGCTCCAGCTTACCACTGGAGGTCTAGCTAGGACCGTATATCTATCCACAAGAATGATGGTTAACTGTGGTAACAGAAATGTGTTCAGGAAGGGATGGGGCTGAGGAAGGTGCTCGAGGCTTCTAGTCTGTCTACTATGAATAAGAGGAACGCCGCCACTGGAGGCTGGGCCAGAGGTCAAGACTCCTTAGTCAGGAGGAGGGGCCCAGAACCCCAAGACAAATGTTACATTTTTTGATGAGCCGGAAGTACGTTAGCAAACAGGAAACAGCCCTGAGAGGCCAGACCTCCTTAGTCAGGAGGAGGGGCCCAGAACCCCAAGACAAATGTTACATTCTCGATGAGCCGGAAGTACGTCAGCAAACAGGAAACAGGGGCTAAAAGTGAAACCGCTCGTCATTCTAGGAAGCTCTTTGTGGCGGTCAGTCGCTCTGTCACGCCTCTCGAGATTCCTGGTCGCTAGCTTTTCCAGAGCACTTTGAAAGTGAGGTGGAAGGTCTTTGGCAATTCCTAAGAAACTTAAAATATGAAGAAAGGTTCCTGAGGCATCGCAGAAGGAGCCGAAAGGTTCCTGAGGCATCGCAGAAGGAGCCGAAAGGTTCCTGAGGCATCGTAGAAGGAGCTGCTCTGAGCCTTTCTCCCTGACCTGCTCCATTGGTGCAGTGCATGGGACAAAGTCCCTGCTTGCAAGCCTGTAGAACAATAAAGAAACCTTGTGT
>NC_022026.1:61232097-61243701 GCF_000317375.1 Microtus ochrogaster | reverse complement strand
AAGCCCGGAGTGGAGCCTCCAAAGCCCGGAGTGGAACCTCCAAAGCCCGGAGTGGAGCCTCCAAAGCCCGGAGTGGAACCTCCAAAGCCCGGAGTCGAGCACCCAAAGCCCGGAGTGGAGCCTCCAAAGCCCAGAGGGGAGCCTCCAAAGCCCAGGATGGAACCTGGCGGGCAGCTTCCCATGCCCAAAGCAGACCTTCAAAAGCCCAGAGCTGAGCCCATCAATCCCCTAGTGGAGGTTCCTAAGGCCAGAGTAGTGTGTCCTAAAGCCCCTACAGAGTTTACTGTGCCCCAGGGGAAATGTTCAGAAGCCAGAACGGAGCATTCTAAGGTGGCTAGAAGATGGTCCAGAGATGTTCCTTTTGCAGCTCAGCCTCCGAAAACAGTCAACTTTGGTGAGAGGAAGTGGCTTCTGAATCGTTATAAGTCGCCTAATGAGGAGTTATTTGGTGGCAGAAATATATTTAGTTGTGAAAAAAAATTTCTACTCCCAGAATATCAGAGTGAGGATAACTCCTGTTCTTCATTCCTAAAGCCTAAAGAAAGGGTAGTGTTTGAGGCGTCTAGCTCTTCAGGAAGTGGCAGGTCTAATGTTAAGACCTCCACAGCCAGATTCATTCAAGATGAGCCATTCTCACCGAGCCTCTCAGCCATTTCACAACTAGGACCCTACCAGAATAAGAAAGAGCTCCTGCAGCCTAATTCATACTACAGCCCTTGGAATGACTATACCAGCTCTTGGGCCATCCGTAACAAGGTTTCGAAAGAAAAGGTGGAGTATCCCGGCGGCAGCAGCAGCAGCAGCAGCACGTCTGCATCCACTGATGGGACAGTTGTACAGGACATCCCAGCTGGTTATTCTTACTATACAATGACCTCTGAAGAGATGACCAGTCGTATGCAAGGAATAGATGATGAGGAATACTGGAATTCCCGTATAATGTTATCCTCCAGAGATGCAGAAGCATGGGAAAAAAACACCTATCAAGAGGGTGAGCTGTCATGTATTCATGGAGCATGTGCATCTGATTTCCCGCCAAGGAGTCACTTGTATCCAAGTCAATTGGAAGGTTTCATTGATACTCATTGTCACTTGGACATGCTGTTTTCCAAGTTGTCCTTCCAAGGAAGCTTTTCTCAGTTCAGGAAAATTTATAACTGCACTTTTTCTAAGGAATTTCATGGCTGCATCACTGATTTCTGTGATCCTCGTACCCTAAGAGATGGCCTATGGAAACAGCTATTAAGTGAAGATCTGGTTTGGGGGGCCTTTGGCTGTCACCCACATTTTGCACGTTACTATAATGACTATCAAGAAAGAAACATCTTATATGCCTTACGCCACCCCAGGGCTGTGGCCTTTGGAGAAATGGGCTTGGATTACTCTTACAAATGCACCACACCTGTCCAAGAGCAGGCTAAGGTATTTGAGAGACAGTTACGGTTAGCTGTATCTATGAAAAAGCCTTTGGTGATTCACTGCCGAGATGCTGATGAAGACCTAATGGACATCATGAAAAAATGTGTGCCCTATGACTACAAGATCCACAGGCATTGCTTCACTGGCAGTTATCCACTCATTGAGCCCCTGCTAGCATACTTTCCCAACATGTCTGTCGGCTTCACAGCGGTTCTTTCTTACACTTCTGCCTGGCAGGCACGTGAGTCTCTAAAGAGGATTCCTCTGGAGAGAATCCTTGTTGAAACTGATGCTCCTTACTTTCTACCTCGCCGGGTTCCCAAAAGCCTTTGCCAGTATGCACACCCAGGTTTGGGTCTGTATATTGTGGAAGAAATGGCCAGAATCAGAAATGAGCCACTGTCTCACATCTTAGCCACCTTGAGGGAGAATACCTTTCGCCTCTACAGTATTTAAAGCAGAAAGGACACAGTCAAGACTCTTGAAAAATGGTGGCAGGAGACCAACAGCCTGACAAGTTAGAAGGATTTTGAACTCTACCCTGTATCTCAAGTCAAGAATGTATTCAAAGTTTATGAGCAAGGAAAATATGGAAAAGATGTGTTCTTCAAAATCTCTTAAGATTAACATCTCCTTCTGACTGGAACTGTAGACTGCAGTAAGCTGGGAGAGGACTCTGGAGGTGCTAAACGTTCTAAGAACCAAATAGGGTTGAATATGAGCCACTGAGTCGCTCTTGAATCTGAACTTAGCATGTCATTGTGAAGTTCTTAGACAACAGTGCATCATTATAACATAGCAGCTGTTATGCAGATTGCAGACTTCATCAAATTTCAACAGTAACATGTTAGAAATGGAAGAACTTCAGCTGCTCACTTAATAAAAGCAGTCCTCCCAGACATTGAAAATTCAGACTTAGAAAAAATATTTGTGGTAATGAAGCTTAACATGGTGGAGCAAAGCACACAGCCAAATCCAGGAAGCCCATTATTGGAGAGAAATGGGAGATCCTTTCCCCTCTAAAACTGCGTTCAGAAAAGTCAGCTGGCTCACCTCCATCTGGCTTTGAGCTCAGAAGTCATTTTCACTGAGAAGTTATCCTTGACCACCAATCTAGAGGGACATATAATCCTTTTGTTTATTTGAACCATAGCATTTATTTAGCCCGTTTTTAGTAGATTTGTGTTTATTGGCTGAAACATAACACTTATTTAGCATGTTTTAATATGTTTATGTGTTTATCAGTTGAATCAGCACTTATTTAGCCCGTTTTTAATATATTAGTGTGTTTTTCAGTTGTCTTCTACTATGTTGTAAGTTTTCAAACTTTTAGTCTTGTTATATTGAATCTTCAATTTTAGAGTAATATTTTGAAAGCAGGCAAAGACTTCTTGACATATGAACCAATAATTAACTCCATTAGCATTTTGGGAAGCTAATTACAATATGTGGGAAAGCAGGTGATACGAGGAAAGGAACAGAAAATAAGTCATTTTGCCACTCTCTGACTTGAAGGCTAAGGGAAAAATTAAGGGTATTATGTACACTACTTTCAGCGGCTAAATAGAAAATGTGGCAAGTCTTAACAGAAAACTGGCATACCATACTTTTTATAAAGAACAGAATGTATCATAGATTTCCCCTTCGTTTGAGAATCCCATCTTTTGAAGAAAAAATTTCAATGTAAATTAGATACATTTTAATAGAGCTAAAGAAATTATTAGAATGTGAACAGAATTGTATGTAGTTATTCCATGTTTTAGATTTCAAGGTTTCTTGTGTACTTTGATATATTAGCAGGCATCATTAACACCCAAAAAGAGACAGTTCTTATTTTCTTAGAGAGTAATACGATGTGCAACTCAACTACTCATTCTCCAGAAATACCAGCTTGGGAAATGCTATCTTAGCCGTATTCTGTGGGTGCTTGTGCCTTTAATTACATTTTGCAAAGTGATATACTCACTGTATTTCAGTATCCTCTTGCCTTTTTTGTTACCTAAGCTTCATGAAAGAGGAAAGTTTATAATACCTTGCAAAGTGACACTGTCAAGTGAGCATTTCAATGATAAATATGAATGGAAAATTGTATTTTGAACTGAAGGCGTGGCTTGGTAGTAGAAAGCACTTGCCTGACCCTGAAAGGCCTGGGTTCTGTCCTCAGCAGGCACAAAGCAAATATATATTCTGTAAATGTGAGAGATTTGAGGCACTTTGTAAATATTTTTTGTTGTTTTCTATGGGTTTTTCCCCTTTGATACAGGATCTTACTATTGATACAGCCTTAGTGGGTATGGAATTGAAGAGATCCATGTGCCTTTTGGTTCCTCAAGAGTTCAAGGATTAAAAGTGAACACTATCATACCCCCCCCTTTTTTAATGTGAAGGTATGTGCATGTGAGTGCAGGTGCCTGCAGAGACCAGGAAAGGGTGTCAGATCTGCTAAAGCTGGAGTTGTAAGCAGCTATGAGCCACCCAGTATGGGTTCTGGGAACTGAACTCTACTCTGTAAGATCAGTATATGCTTTAAACTGCTGAGCCATTGCTCTGGCTCCCTGTAAGTAATTTTCTATTTAGTCAATAGGTATTCTTTAAGTTTTAAAGAGTTATTTTCCCTTTATTTGTTTGGATGGCACTTTGTTTATTGTCCTGTTTGAGTATCAGATCCATCAGGGCAGCTGATGGTATAGAAATTTAATTTACTGTTAGTGATCCCTAGGCCATTAGTTAAGTTAGCCCAGAATTACAGGGCCCCCTCAAGCCTGTTAACAGGCTCCCTGAATCTTGCTATTCCTTTTAGGGCATGCCCATATTTTGCCTCATTTAAATTTTTAAAAGGCAGTAGTATGGATATAGCTCTGGAACAGTATTTGTTTAGCATGCAAACAACCCCTGGTTAAATCAGCAGCACTTAACAAAAATGTAAAACAAGAAATTAAAGTCAGCTTGTTTTTAATCAAAGGTCAAAGGAAGAAAATAGACCACTTAGTCTTAAGAGACAAAAGAATTTTGTTCTTGTGGTTTTTACTTATATCTAACTTTGAGATTTCTACCTACTTTTAAATTTTCAGGATTCTTAATGAAAAAAAAGAGGGAGAACCAATAAAGTGTATGAAAGGCTGTGATCCTGCCACTTAGAGACTGTCAGCTTAGTTGTGGAGGGACTTTGTTTGCCAGCTCTCTAGTATTTCCATAATGATTGGCCAACTCACTACAAACATAAACTATGCATCTTACTTCACCGGAAGTTGTGATTTAAATCCATTATTTTCTGTATTTTTGTTTCTTTAGGGAATTGAAGTGTGTTATTTTGTTTTAAACAATTCTTGGGCTGCCTGTACTTACTCAGATTTCTTCTGTTTGCTGATTTCCACAATTTTGGGCTTTTAAACTTACTTTTTTTTTTTTTGCTTTGCACTCTGATGTTTTATTGTGCTTCCTCTGATGTCTTAAGCTAAATGGTCCATCAATCTTTTGCCTGGAATTATAACTGCTGCATTCGTATGTTTTTATTGTCAGAAAGTCCCTTCTGTAAAGATACATAAAGTATCTTAATGCATTCCAAACAATATGACAGAGAGGAATGAGGAAATATCCCATTTCTGTTACCTAAGACCCACTACTGATGGTGTCTTTTATGTAAGTTTTCTCATATAGCTATATTAACATGCATATTTTTAAGTAGCTTATTTTTTTGATTATAAAAGGAATTCATTCTCTTAAGACAAACATCCCACAAAAATGTTATCGGTAATCAATAGGGGATTTTAATATACTTGAGTACTTTTTATTTAAGGTTCCCCCCACTTTTTTTTTTTACTTAAAAAAAGCCTTGTTATATAGCCCAGGCTGGCCTTAACTCCAAATTCTTTTGTCTCACCTTCCCAAGAGTATGCTACAAGCATGCACTCCCCACACTGGGATTCTGATCTTTTGATTTTTTTTTTTTTACTTACAAAGTGTATATTTTTTAAAGCAGAGTTACAAACATTTTTACAGGCCATAAGGTGATAGAGAAACACGACATACAGATAAGATTGATTTTTCCCCCTCCTGGCTGACAGATTTTAACGATTACTGTAATTTAGAAAAAGAAGTTCGAGCATTCTAAAAATTAGTAATGGCTGAAACTGAAGAAAACCAGCATGCTATTTTCTGTTCCTATTTGCATATGGAATCCATTTCATTGTTATCCTTCTGTTTTTCAATAAATACTTAAAATGTTTAATTATGTTTTCAATTTCATTTCTGTTTCCTAATTACCTATTCTATGCCCCCCTATGGTTTAACTATGGTTTAATTTATTAATTTTTTTTAAGACAGGGTTTCTCTGTGTAGCCTTGGTTGTCCTGGAACTTGTTTTATGGAAAGTCTGGCCTTGAACTCAGATATTCACCCGTTTCTGCCTCCCAAGTGCTGGGATTAAAGGTGTGTACCATCTTACCCAGCTTGATTTTTTTAATTCCTTAATTGGCTGCAGTATACCTCCAAGTGGTATGATGGGTGAATAAAATATCTGGGTCACAAACTTGTTCCCCTTAAAAGTTGTACAAATTATTCTGTGGTGGGTTTCAGCCCCTTTGGGGTCACATGTCAGAGGTCCTGATATTTACATTACAGTTCATATCAGTAGCAAAAGGACAGTTCTGAAGTAGCAACAGAGCAATTTTATGGTTGGAATCACCTCAGCATTAGGAACTATATTAAGGAGTCACAGCATTAGGAAGGTTAAGAACCACTGTTTCAGGGGGTAAAATACCTTTTCTAGCAGTGTTTTTCATCATTTCTTCACATTGGTGTAGTATAAAAACTGTCAGGCAGGATATGTATAATTTGTTTAATAGAAAACACAACATACATGGTAACCCAAACCAGCCATTTCCTAGAGAAAACATACTGTATGTTTGTTTGAGGCAGGGTCTCAATATGTAGCCCTGGCTGGCCTCAAACTCAGAATCTACCTCTGCCTCTCCCCTCTCCTAGCTGATGGGATTAAAGACATGTACCTGGCTCTATTGTGTTTTTAATGACACATGTATAAAGACTGTAGGTTTATGAACATGAGTGCAAGTGCCCTAGAAATCCAGAAGAGTGTCAGGTTCCCCGGAACCGGAGTACTGGAGTACAAGCTGTTGTGAACTGCTTTGATATAGGTGCTAGGCACCTAATATGGACTTTTGAAAAAGCAGTATGTGCTCTTAACTGCTGAGCCATCTCTCCAGCCCCCAAAACATATTTCTGAAATAGATTCCTTTTGGCTTTCTAACATTATTCTCCATTTCTGTTGTATCTTTTCAGAAGCCTCATAATGGGTTTCTTCATTCTTGTACAGTCTGTGAGATTTGATCCCCCGCCCCCCGACAAATAGTGTAGTCTTTCCCATCCATCCTCATGTTCTTAAATCCCTCCTCTTGGAATGTGACTAATACAAATTATGGTGTAACCATGGTAAAAGAATTGGGGAGGGAGCCATGGACTGTCCCAAGGAGGAAAAATGCTTTTAATTTTTCCATTGAAACATTTCATAGATTGACCTGACTTCTATTCCAGGAAGAGAGTGACCAGTCCTTTGTGTGCCCTGCCTTGCAGCACAGAAAGGCCCTATTTGCAGGCTCTGCTTTGATCTCAGCTTGCCATGTTTTCCTTCACTCTGGTGGCTCTCTGGGGTTATCAGTGTTTGTAAACAAAACAGGTTCAAAGTTCCATGCATATTATTCTGACCTCCAATTCAGTTCTTTTTAGAAAGGAAGTGAAGTTCAATGTTGGTTTTGGTCTATTCTGTGAGCGCACTCCCATCTATACCCAGTTGTCAAGTAGAGGTTCCTCAGAAGTTTGTCCCACGAAGATGAACCCCTACACCTCCTCACCCTAGTTCCAAGTAGCTGCTTCTTTTTCAACTTGGCAGCCAATTCAGTTGGGATTGTGGAAGTGAGAGTACATATTAATATTAAGGCTCAAGTCACAATATCTAAATTCTAACTCGTTTCCTCCCCATTTTTGATAAATTTGTGTTTCTATGGATACTGTTTAAAGATACTTATCATAGGGAAACTGAGCTTATACAAACCCTGAATTTCATTTAGATTGTTGAACTAAGAGATGATCAATAAGTTAAATAAATGAACAACCAAAAGGATAAGTTATAGGAAAATGATTTCCACAGAATTTTTTACATTATAAAAACAGTATAAACCTATAATTCTCCTGTTATTTCTGTGACTAAACCTATGGTTTAAGAAGAAATGCACCTGTATAGAAATTGTAAGCATTCATGACCTTATATTAATCATGCTTCAATATGGGATTTTATAATGCATGAAAGGAAAAGGGGAAGTATCTCAGCTATTGGAATATTTTTGTATCTCAATCATCAATTAACTATATAGAAACAACTTGTAATTTTTGATCACCTTTCAACAACATTTAGAAAATCCATACTAGCCGGGCGGTGGTGGTGCACACCTTTAATCCCAGCACTTGGGAGGCAGAGGCAGGTGGATCTCTGTGAGTTCGAGACCAGCCTGGTCTTACAGAGCTAGTGCCAGGACAGGCTCCAAAGCCACAGAGAAACCCTGTCTCGAAAAAACCAAAAAAAAAAAAAAAAAAAAAAGAAAGAAAATCCATACTAGCAAAGCACAGGATATTGTAGCAGTATTTAAAGGATTAAGAAGAGTGTGTATAATATAGCTGTGAGATTATGAAACATAAAAATACTAAATACTGAATAATATATGTCAGTGTAAGATCCAAAGCTCGTAGCTTAGAATACAGTAAAAGCTCTATAAAAACGGTCTTCACACCCTTGTGGAATCCATGGAACAAAGCAATTAAAAAGCACATGCCATTCGTAAGAAAAGAGGTTCAAAACTACTGTGGGAAGATTTCCTGGGGCTGGTGAGATGTCTCTGAGGTTTAGATTGTTTGCTGCTCAATCAGGAGGACTGACATTCAGATCTCAGCCCATGTCAGGCTTCTCACAAACCAAAGTCCAACTTCAAGGAGGCATTACAGCAAGGGGTGACGAAAGAACACATATGATATGCAAGTAGAAGGGGGAACAGTGGGGTGAAGGAATGTATAACAGAGAAGAAAAACAGAATTGCAGAAGAAGAGGGGATGGATAGCAACCAAAATTATAAACACATGATTATGCCATAAAAAAATTCTATGGAAGGAGGCAGGGAGAGAAAATGATAAATGTCCCTAGAGAATACTCTTTATCAAAAGACCTATTGTCACACAAAACAGCACACTGACTATCCTAGTCAAAACAGGTATTTTTCATTTTTATTTAAAAATGCTTTCATACAATATATTTTGATTTTTCCCTCCCTTGAATCTTCTCAGATTCTCCCCACCTCCCTCTCCACTCAATTTTATGTCCTATTGTTTGCATTTTCTACCTCTCTCTCAAAAAAAAAACCTCAAAAGAGCAAATATCAAAACAACAACAAAAGCCAATGCCAAAACAAGTTAAATAGAAGAACAAAATTAAAGTAAATTGAAAGATATGGGCAGTTTTGACACCTTCAAATATCGCCCCCTCAAAAAAAAAAAACTCTGAAGGAGATAAGAACAATATATTTTAGGGGAAACATAATTACATCTTTAAAAATGAGGTTATCAGTTCAGAGGACTAAAAATCACTGTACAAATACCAAGAAATATTTCATGGTAGACTACCATGTGAATTTTTTTTCACTTTTTTTTTAAATTTATTTATTTATTGAGGATTTCTGCCTCCTCCCCGCCACTGCCTCCCATTTCTCTCCCCCTCCCCCGATCAAGTCCCTCTCCCTCATCAGCTTGAAGAGCCATCAGGGTTCCCTGACCTGTGGGAAGTCCAAGGACTGCCCACCTCCATCCAGGTCTAGTAAGGTGAGCATCCAAACTACCATGTGAATTTAATGTATACATATTGTCAAAGTTATAGCTCACATCTTCTAAGTCAGACTCCAGAATAGACAAAGAATAAGATTTCATTTATATGAAATACAAGAACAGGCAAAGCTAAGCAATAGTGAAGGAACTCAGAGAAGGAGGAGGAGGGGAATGGAGATGTGGCTCAGCAATTAAGAGACTGCTTGTGCAGATGTTGGATGATAGAACTGACATTAGATGGCTCACAACTTGTAACTCCAATTCCACAGCATCTAATGTCCTCTTCTGACCTCCACAGGCACCTGTACTCATGTGCATCTACCCACACAGAGATACATAATTTAAAATAATAAAAATAAATCTTTGGAGCTGAAGAAATAGTCCATCTGTTAAGAGTCTGTTCCAGAGGCCCCAAGTTCAGTTCCCAGCTCCCACCTGGTAGCTCATAATGATCTGTAACTCCACTTCCATGGGATGTGACACCTTCTGGTCTCTGTGGGTACTGTGGGCACCCCTCCCCTTTATCCAGAAAGAGTCTAGAATGTTTGGTTAAAAGCATCACCTCAGCTCTCTAATACCCCTTTATACAAAGAGTCTGAAATGTTTAGCTGGGGGCTTCACACTAGGGCCCTGGCATCTATTTTGAGCCACCTCCCCTGGGAATTGCCTCAGTCCAAACTCCACCTCCAAGAAAGCCCAGCGAATGGTGAACCCTCCCCAGGGAGGGTCAAGATCACTCCCACAGGCTATTTAAACTGCCCCCCAATGAACACATGGTCTCCCAGTTTTCCATGATCTTTCAGTTCTCTGGTCCCCTCTCCATGCTTTCCTGGGGGCCACTGGGGAGTGCTGGCACCAATTAAACCTGGGCATCTTCTATTTTGGTCTGATTTGCTCTGATTGGGATTATTGCATCAGCTGAGAGGTTTGTAGGCCAAAAAAAAAAAAAGATACTTAACAGGTACCAGACATATAAATGGTACAAAAATACACATACAAGCAGAACATCCATACACATTTTTTAAAAAGGGGACTAAAGAGATGACTTGGCAGTTGAGAACCCTTATTGCTCTTGCAGAGGACCTGTGTTTGATTCCTAGAATCAACATGGTGGCTCACAAAATTGATCATTCCAGTTCTATGAAAATGGAGGTATTCTGACCTCTGTAAATATCAGGTATGGGAGGAGGACTAAATGAAGAAAACACAAATGAACTATCTAAGGGAATTGACGTGTTTTGATTTTTTGTTACGGTTAGAAAAAAATGTCACTGTTGGAGAAATCTGAAGAAAGGGCACATTAGAATTCCCTGTTTTGTTATTTCTTGAGAGTCCAAAATCATTTCAAAAGTACTTTTAAAAACAATATGGTTAGAGACGCGGCGGATACCAGTGCGCAGACGCGTCTGATGCGGGATAGTCCAAGGATGAAACAGTGAAGCCCACACTGAGAGCAGATCTCAAACACTACAACTAAATCAAGTAGGTTTTTGGGGGCCTGGCCTGCAGAGTGGTAGAGCTTTTATTGGCGAGGTCCACGGGTGAACGGGGAGCCTGGTCCTGTCCCTGAAGACCACCCTGAGTGGGGAGAGTGTTCTTGGCCCACAGCGGGACACAGGAAACAGAGAGGGAGCATTCCCTGACTCCCTTGACCCCCCGGTTAGCCTGCAAGGACTGGTACACTCTGCTGGGGCTGCTCCTCCTCTGCTGTGACCTCTCTCTCCCTGGCATATCCCAGCTTGCGCCCAGGGGCCTCCTTCACTGCCCCTCCCTTCTGCAGGGCCGCGGGATCACCCAGTTTAGACTGGGCGCTGGGTCGGGAGCTCTGGGCAGAGGGCAGCTGTAGTTCCTCTGTTTTGGTAGCTGGCCTGCAGAGGGGTAGGCCTTTTGTTGGCGAGGTCACTGGCGAACAGGTAGCCTGGCCCTGGTCCTGAAGATCCTTCTGAGTGGTGAAAGAGATCTTGGCCAGCGGTGGGACCCAGGAAACGGAGAGAAGGCATTTTGTAAGCTGGGACCCTGGCCAGCAGAAAAACCTGTTCCTGCTTTAAAAGGCCCATTAGATAGCATCAATAGGAGGAGATGGGCAGGCGCCAAGGCAAGAATTCACCCAACAATCTGAAAAACAACATGAAAACACCAGAACCCAATGATCTTAAAACAGAAGGACTTGAACACCCTAACACAGAAGAAGTGGAAAAAATTTACTTTATGAAAGCAATAGAGTCCCTTAAACAACAAGTAAAAAAACGCCCTTATAGAAATGGATGAGAAGTATAACAAAAAGTTTGAAGAAATGAGTAAATA
>NC_022026.1:61225624-61226074 GCF_000317375.1 Microtus ochrogaster | reverse complement strand
GCGGTAAAAAAACAATGACTTCTCGAATTTTGCATGCAAATGGATGGAAATAGAAAACACTATCCTGAGTGATGTATCCCAGACCCAAAAAGAGGAACATGGGATGTACTCACTCATAATTGGTTTCTAGCCACAAATAAAGGTCACTGAGTCTATAATCTGTGATCCTAAAGAAGCTAAATAAGATGGTGAACCCAAAGAAAAACACATAGTTGTCATCCTGGGTATGGGAAGTAGACAAGATTGGCGGGCAAAAAATTGGGAACTTGGGGGTGGGGTGGGACGGAGATAAGGGGAGATGGGGAGAGAAAAGTAAGAAGGGAAGAATGGGGGGAACTTGGGGAAACCAGATGATTGGGAGAAAGGAAGGTTAGATAGAGGAGCAGGGAATCATATAACTTATTTAAGGGAGCCATCTTAGGGTTGGCAAGAGACTTGAACCTAGAGGGG
>NC_022026.1:61205401-61224891 GCF_000317375.1 Microtus ochrogaster | reverse complement strand
TGAAAAGAAAAGAAAAAAGAAAAGAGAAGAGAAGAGAAGAGAAGAGAAGAGAAGAGAAGAGAAGAGAAGAGAAGAGAAGAGAAGAGAAGAGAAGAAAAAGAAACCAACTTGCTCTTTTTTAGGTCAAGGGGCTCAGTGAACAAAATGATTTTTAGGAATGAGAACCTGAATTCTATCTTCAGCATAAAAAGCCAGCATCGTGGCACACACTGGACAAAGACAGAGGCAGGGAGTACTGAGACTCAAAGGCCAGCCGGCCAAATCTTCTTGGTGAACTCAAGATCCCAGTGAGAGATTGTTTCATAAAACAATCCTGAGGAACCACACCGGAGGTTGACCCTGACCTTCACACACATGTGCACTGATGTGCACACACATGCATGCATGCTCTTGTATATACACATGCACACAAAGAAAATCAAGGTGACCTAAGAGACTGAAGTATTCTCCAAAGTAGAAAGATTCATAAAATACTATATAATTAGCACACTATAAACTCAAAGTCAATTAATGCGAAGTTATTAAAATTCTAATTCAGTGGTCAGTATTTTTAAACATAATTATGTTTTAATAAATGGAAAATAATGAAATAGTACTTTTAAATGCATGTATACCCCCCTAAGATCAACCTTTATCCTGACACTTTCTATAGTAGAATCGTTTATGAAATAGCAAACAAATTATGCTAACTATCTGCCATTGAAAAATGAAGAGAAATGAGTGCATAATTGTAGAGTCTGTGTAAATGGTGCTTAACATTCAGATCAAAGTCATAAAAACATTTAGCCTTCAACACATTTCTAAATATTTTGACTTTTTATAAAAGTAACTAACCATAGATTATATATAAAAGTGACCAACTATTGCATATCACAAACTGCTAAATACCAAATCTCAGCCTGAGGTAATTAAAACCCTAGGCCCAGTTCTAGGATGAACAATCATTCTTGGTGGCCAGAGGCAAAAAAACCTCTTAGAAATCATGTAGTCAAGCCCTAAGTCACATGAAATCAAGGCAACTGATGCTCAGAGAGGTAAAGTGACTAAGCTACAGGACACAGAGAATTGATAGTCCATATCACTAGAACTAGCACCTCTAACACTCAATCTCAGATGCTAGCTCCTACTGTACTTCTTGTGAATATGACTTCCTATTTGCATATTGACTACAATTATCTCCATTTCCTCTTAATGAAGGTACTAGGGTGATAGCTGGGAACCATTAAGAATGAATGGTGCATTTTATGGTTGGAACACCATTCTCTTTCTGTTTTATTTTTTTGTTTTTGTTTTTGTTTTTGTTTTTTTTGTTTCTTGCACCGGGGATTAAACCTAGAGTCTCACCCATAATAGAACAGTATTCTGCTACTGAGCTCCATTCCTAGCTTTACTTTGCATTTGTTTGCTTTTCTTTTTTTCATTTTGATACAGGGTCTCAGGAAGTTGCCCAAGCTGGCCACGAGTTCACTCCATTTCTTTCTCAGAGAGGCCTTGAACTTATTCTCTTCCTGCCTTAGCCACCTGAGTGTCTGGAATTGTATGTCTGAGCCACCAGGCTTAGCTGTGTTCATGTTCTGTGTTCCATCATGACTCCGGAATAGCCTTTTAACTTGGCCTATGATGGCCTTCATTTCCTTAGTTGAGGTCAATGACATCAACAGCCATTTCAGAGGTGGGAAATAGCAAACAAAATTGTTTTAGCTATTTATATCATTCATCGCAGTGCTAACAGTTTTAAGCAAAGAAGACTTTCTCAACAGAAGCATGACTGGCATTTTAGGTCGAGTGATTCTATGCAGCATAGGGTTGCCTGGTTCACATGGCAAAGATGTGCAATGCTCCTTTGGCATCCAGATAGTCACTGGCCGCAGACCTCCCCTCACAGTAAGTACTAGTCTATGAATAAGGCAGTTTAAAACATCAAAATTAAAATAAAAAATCCTAGTGAAGCTGAGTGGTGGTGGCACATGCCTTTAATCCCAGCACTCTCTGTGAGTTCAAGGCCAGTCTGGTCTACAGAGCTAGTTCCAGGACAACTAGGGCTGTTACACAGAGAAACCCTGTCTCAAAGAAAATTCTGCTGAACAAAATACCAAAATTCTAAAGATTTGGGGAAAAATCAATACTGCTAAGCCTTTCACCTCAGGCTTAGTGTGAATCACATGGCACAGTTACTGATCCTATCATCATTTAAAAATGTTACTTTGTTAAACATGACATTTTTGAAATAACTTAAATACTCTATAACAAATGCTATCAAGCATGATTACTAAATTTGGGGCTTCCCTTCAATGGAGAACCCAAGACAAGTAGCTCTTTCACCTTGCCCTAATCTAACCTTATTCCTTAAGATTTGTGGCAAACTAGAACACCTCCACCACATTTCCAAATGCCTGTATAGACTGAGAACTCCTGAAATAGAAGCTGATTTTTCGCACGTAAGAAGTCTAGAGAAAGTCAGCCTGGGACTGAAGTGATATCTCTTATTATGCCCCAAGGGATGAAGGGCCCATTTATCTCTACTGTATTCAGAGGACAGCTACCAGAGCTGAAGAATTATGTACTAATTACAGAGAAGAAAATATAGGATAAACAGGAAAATCACTCCAGCTGAGCCTGACTCTTTACGTTAGAAAACATAACTGTCCAAGGAGCCCACCCAATAAAGCTTAACACATATCATTAGCCAAAGTATAATATATATCATTAACTGGAAGTGAATTGCATAGACAGCCCTAGCTACAAGAAGCTGGGAAGTGAGCAGTTTTAAATAGGCACATTTCCAGCCTGAATAAAGCTGATAGTCCACCTGGAAAAAAATATGTGTAAATGAATGAAGGGCGACTGGCAAGATGTGTTCACTGCAAACACCATGCAGGAGAGCACATACTGGCTATTTTTGGGTGACTGCAAATATAACTTTCTCTGTTAGTCAGGTGATGGTTATCTAACCAGAATATTTTAATCATCACTTTTAGAATCACAGATATAAACTGTAATATTATCCTAGGCTGAGACCGACAAAAGTGGAGCCCAAAACAGGGTAGGCACACATGATTTATCTTGAGAGAATTTTGTAAGAAAACGACAGCAGCAGTAAAGGAAAGGGAAATAATCCAAACAAGCATGTATTCACCGATCAGGTTAAACACTGGTCTGGTGCACAAGGGAGCCTGGATCACTGCATAGAGTTTTCTTGCCTTGAGGGAACGAAGCATAGCCCCTTGACTTTGGTTAATCTTGTCAGCTTCTAGAGAAAGGCTGGAATATGTCTGGGTTTTTCAACTTCCATCAGCCAGGTGCAAATCTCCAAAGAGGATTACAAGTGTGAGCTGCTTAGAAAGACAGTCACTAAAGCTAGGAAATGGAAACACACCCCCTAATGTGGAACTGGGTGGTCATCAATAACATTAACTACGGATACTCATTTGGATATGGTCTCCAAAGAATGGCCTTCATTTTTATTTTGCATTACTTGAAAGTATAACCTTACATACATCCCTGGGATTAGAGGTATTGGGAAAGCTGACTACAAGTTGAAAGTGTCTCATTTGAAGAAACCAAATAATTAACAGGTGTTGACTTGATTTGCTAAAGCACCAATGGAGGAAACACATTATGATTTGTTCTGGGTATTAATTAGAATCTGCCGTGTCACTCACAATCTTGTCAGGGCACATAATATCTCATAGTCTTAGGATCTCATTTAAAGCTCAATGAATATTTAGTTCATGTTGACCAACAAAATAAGCAAAAGAATTATGTTGCATTTAGTCATATCTGAAATGAGCAAGCTCTTCATCTTCTTAAGCAGTCTGAGGCTAATATAATTCACCTTCATGAAATAGTCTACATAATTTCATAAGTTTTTAAAGGGCTGCAAAGTCTTCTTGAGTGGCATATATTAAATATTGAGAAAAATGAAACAGTGAATTTTAAAAATTACATACAAGAGAATGTAATATTAGTTTTTCCATAGTGAATTAAAAATATCAAAAACCTCTTTTTTACTTAAAAAGTAAAAATAAAATCTTTCTTTGGTCCTTGCATATTAAATATTCTATAAGATGCAGAATTACAGGAATCCATGCATAATTGCTCCAAGTTCAGAAATTGTTTTCAAGCTCTAAGTCCAATATAGAGCCAGACATGGAAAAATAGTTTTGTAAAGAAATATTGACCCATGTTGAAAATGGAGTCACTTTCCCAAGAAAAGAAGCCTCCCTGTGGTCTGTTAGATCTCTTTATAGGTATCAGAACTGGGCTTTGAATAATATGTACTTTAATTGATGTACCATATTACAGATGTCATGGGAATGTATCACTTCTACTATAATTCAGGACATTGTCAACCAACCCATGCTAAATCCTACTGAATAAATCACTTGATAAATTGAGCATATTGTAATTTGAATTCTTTATCTGGTCCTGAACTGTTTTCTTTTTAATTTCTAAGGCTGATAAAAATAACAGATTTCTCTTAGAGAACAACACATGAATCTATAATTGAGGATTGTTGCAAACATGGCACGTCCATATGTCACCCTATAGAAAATAACTGCTCGCCTTGGATTTCTTTCTTTGATCTTTGTCCCTGCTGTAGATACTAAAAGGTTGGGGCTCTAGTCAGTGGTAGACTGCTTGCCTAACAAGTTTGAGAGCCTGGGTTCAATGCCCAGTATTAGAGTGAGAGAAATAGAAGACACAAAACTGACCTCCCCTTTCTCAGCTATTGGTTGGATATCTGTGTCTATTCTTTGCAAACATATACATTAAAAATTCATAAGCCAGGTGTAATGTAATATGTAATCCCATCACTCAGAGGACAGAGGCAGGAGGATCAGGAGTACAAAGCCAGTCTTGGCCATGTAAATGAGTTTGAGGCCATCTTAGACTCCATGAGATCCCCATCTCAAACAAAACTTCAGACTCCTGCCTAATACAGCATTTCTTCCATTTACTAAACAATTCTCATCATCTCACACTATGGTACTTAGAGGTGGAGAACCACAATCAGTGTGCAGCAAAAGAAAGTATTTTTTTCAATTGCTATTTAATGCCACATTTAGAACATACAAAAGTAATTAATGCCAATTCACTAGGTAAAAGAGACACAGTGACCTAACCCTTAGTATCTCTAGAAAGATAGATTATCCTATACAGAGAAAAAGATGGGGTGAAGGTTGATTAAGTATTAGTTGGGAAAGATAAGCGTTTGATACCTTACAACAAAAACACCCTGTCTGAAACAACAAAGGATAATATTTCTTTGTTTAGGATAGATATGTGTGTGTGTGTGTGTGTGTGTGTGTGTGTGTGTGTGTGTGTGTGTGTGTGTGTGTGTGTAAGGCTAGCCAGGAAGTATCCTTGGTTAAAGGATACAAAATTAAAGTTGGGCAGAAAAGAGTAAGTTCCATGGCACATCAAGAGGAGATTTTAAGTATTCTTAGCTGGGCATAGTGGCTCACACCTCTGATCCAGCACTTTGGAGGTAAAGGCAGGCCCACCTGGCCTACCTGGTGTTCAAGGCCAATCTAGCCTACATGGTTAGTTCTAGGCCAGTTGGAACTACATAGTAACACGCTGTCTTTAGAAACAAAATAAAAAACAAAAACAACTGCTCACCACAGAAAATACTGGAGCGATACATGTTAATTTGCTTGATTCAGCCATTGCACATGTGTATATATTTCAAAACCACATGTTTTACATCCTAAATATATAATCACTATTTGTTATCAGCAGAAAATTTGTTCCAGAGATTCATAAGGATGTTGGAGTCCATTACATAAATAGTGTAATATTGGCATAAAACCTCCATACAGACTCTAGTTATTCAAACTGATCTCTGGGTGACCTATGATACCTTGTGCAATATAATGCTATGTAAGCAGTTGCCAAAGGAGATTGGTGAGAGAATAACACCAAACAAAAAATCTGTACATATTCAGCACAGATGTACCCGATGCCAAATAGTTTGGATTGCAAGTTGGTTGCTGACACAGAGGGCCAATTGCACACATTTCTATTTGTCAACATGCAAAAAATAAATTGGGAGAAATATTATGCACAAATGCAGTATATATAAAAAGCCAAAATGAAAACGTTAATATATATATATATATATATATATATATATATATATATATATATAGAGAGAGAGAGAGAGAGAGAGAGAAGTAGCTTATTTTCTCACATTCACATGTGAAATTTGAAAGTCTCTCCAATGTCATGTGACTTACCTGCTTATCAAAAGCTGCCCAGGATGGTGCATCGGCTCCATCTCCTTTTGGAAACACAGTGTTTTTAGGCTTTATCTTTTGTCCAGGTAGCGGGTCTCCACCTATTCCAGGCTTCTCATCACTCACCAGCATCCTGACATTGTTACAAAAGCCCCAGTGTTGGGATTTATGAAACTTCTCCTTTCCCAACTGTGAATACAAAAGACAATAATAAAAATGTGCCAAAGCTTTGATTTTTGATTTTTCTTACAGTAAAGGTTTCCCAATATAAATACATTTTCCCCTGTTTATTTTCCATCACAAAATGCATATGAAGTGTCAAGTAACTGAGAAATTTCTATCCATAAAATTGTGTCACATTTTAAATTAGGTCTATTTTAACTACTTTAAAATTTTGAAAAGCAGTAAAAAAAAAGCTATGTACAATATTTCCAAATAAATATTACTGCAAGCGAACATTTAGAACAGTGGTTTGCTAATTGCCCTGTTTTACTTATTTGTAAATAATGCAAGGCAGAAAAACTTCTTTACTTCAGAAAAGAAAGACACTGTTTTCCATAGAAGCCTAAGCATTACATTCACCAAAACAAAAAACGAAAGCTTGTCCTTATCAACAGTAAAAAAGGGAAATTCCTCACAATTTCAACTGTGAGACCTTGCTTCCCACTGTTTCTGGTGATGCAGACAGAGAATCCACAAGAGATGCCAGGGGCTGAGAAGGATGAGGGCCAGATTCAGTCGACAAGTGTTGCGAGTGACAAAGTCGAAAACCACCAATGGAAATACAGAGGTAGCAATCCCCAGCAAGCTGAAGAGTATGTATGTTCCATGGCCTGGCAAGGCCTCTCCCGGAGAGTCTCTTGTCAGTAAACATAGCATATGCCCTTCAATGTTATAAGAATGATAAATGGCAACAATGCCAGTGCCTGGCAGTTGTACAAAAGATACCTCAATTGTGTTGTTTGATACTAAAAGTCTGCAATAATCTGTATGTTGATATGGTCAAGTGCTAAAATATGTCACACACACACCCAGTTGGCAGTTAGTGAAGGGCTCTTATGAGACTTTTCCTGGGGAGATACACAGAGACATTTATTTTCCCGGATAGGGCACTGACAGGCCAAAGAAATTTATCTGTCTAAGTCAGTCTTGATGAAGCAATCAGTTTGTTGGAGTTACATATAAGAGTATGGTGACTCCTGAGCAGCTGCATCTCCAAAAAGGCCCACCCTGATAGGAGCAACACCACATGGAAGCTGCATCTCTGGAGCGGAGGCTTTCCCACAGTCAGCCTTCATTTCCCAAACATCCAGTCCTCTAGCCTTCCCTCAGGCCACAAGCTGCGCTGCAGAGGCACGATTATATGCAGCTGTGGGGATCAGGAAGGCTGGAGTGGTTGGAATCCCACGTGTAGGTCTCTCATCCCATCCTGCACCTCATTAAGAAGAACTGTTAATAGACCAGATCTTCTGAGGGTTTCTGCTGGTAAGCAGTGCCTCTCTGATTTCAAGACAAAAATGGCCATGCCATTACCAGAGAGCAGAATTCTGCAACAAGAGCACATAAAAAAAGATACTTACACATATACAAACACTTGAAAAAAACCTAAAAATTATAGCATTAACTATGGATAATATAGGCACAGAAATAATATGCAAAAATTCAAAATTATATAATATCCACAATAATATGCAAAACAATCATTTGTGCTATAAAATAAATGTCCACATGTAACATGACTTTATATAAACAACAGACATTTCAAGAGCAATTAATTAAAGCTCCATGTGAGTTCCTGGCCTTTGTCAGGGCAGTAGATAGGGATCAAAAGAACCTTCTTATTTCTATTATAGTGCAGATAGCTTGGGATAAGTTAGAAGGGTCTGGGCAGTCCTCCTACAAAGGGAACCAAGAACCATGACAGCTGCCCAGAGAAGGTAACATCTCAGCTTTAAGGCTGGGGGAGGAAACTTATGAACAATAATGATTCAGATTGTTACCTACATGTGTGCAGCCTGGCTCTGTTCTTTAGAAAATCAACTGCCAACACCTCTATCATACCTCCTCCATCACAACACATTCACACCCACACAACCAGGTTATGTCAAATCAGTCCCAAGTCACCAAAGAGCCAGGAACAAACTGTGCTTGTATAAAGGAGGGGTAGAAGAGTAGACTTTCATAGCAGTGTTCCTCTTTTGAATCATTCTTTTCAAGGCACCATGTCACCATTGACAGCACACTATTTTTTGTTGTTGCTGTTCTTTGTTTGCTTTTTGTGGAGAGATGTTTGGTTGTGTTTTGGATTAGTTCTGAGACAAAATCTGACCCAGGATTTACTGTCTCACTTCCTGTATCAAAACCATTTAATTAGATCAGTCTCATTACTATGATTTTCCCTGGAGAAAATCAAGCAGAAAGGAACAGACTCCAGCTTTCACAGTAACATGATATCAGCACCTGAGTTTATATTCATGTAGCATTCTACTCTGGTAAGCTTGCCTAGCCACAGCTGAATATTGTTGGGCTGAAGTAGTAGGGTTGAGGTTCTATGAATAACTGGCTGTTGCTCTGGGGTCAGAGGATAAGATGAATCAGGCAAAGAAGAGACAGGAAGATATTCCCATCAGGACTGATAGTTCTCAGTGTGAGGACCAATAGATGAGAAATTTAGTAAAAAAAAAAAAAAGCCAAGTTCAAGTTTGAAAGGAAGGTACACTACAGTAGAATATCTAAGATGGTCCATAATATGGAAAGTCATACACTGAAATACCTTAATAGTTCCTTTCACTAGGCTGCTGAACTAGTCAATGAACCAGACTCTATACTTAGTAATACACCATAAAAATTAAGTCACAGTCAATCTCCTATTTCCCAATCACTCATAAGCTCCTTTATTGATCCTGGTTTCCACAATCCAAAAAGCCCTTGACATTGTTTGGAAGGCATATATGTGCGTGTGTGTGTGTGTGTGTGTGTGTGTGTGTGTGTGTAAACAGAGACTGCACTTTGCTTCCCCAGATGCCCAGACCTGAATAATCACACAGAAACTGTGTGGTTAATGACTTAGGCATATTTCTAACTAGCTCTTATATCTTCTGGCATCTGTCTCCTTCAGTAGCTACATGGCATCTCCCCTGACTCTGCCTTATTTCTCCCTGCATTCAGCTTAGTTTTCCCTGCCTAGCTCTATTCTGCTCTGCCATAAGCCAAAGCAGTTTTTTATTAACCAATGGTAATAAAAACATAGTCACAGCATATAGAAGGGAATCCCACATCATATATGGAGACAGATGCCAGAACCTTACCAGTAAGCCACAGCTTTCTGGCAATACATACATTACTAGAAATGGGTTAATTTAAGATAGAACCAGTCCCTGAAAATTGTCCTCTAACAACACATGGGCAGTAGAGTGTGTGCACTCACACATGCATACATGCACAACAAATAAATTCTCCTTCTAAGTCCCTTATCAGCTACACGGCTTGCAAATTATTTTCTCCATACTATGTGCTGACTTCCTTTTCAGTTTTCTGATGGCCTCTTTTAAAGCTTAACTTTGGTGATGTATTATAGCACCATTTGTAATAGCAAAAAGCTGAAACTACTAAGTGGATGGGCTGAATAAACTATTGCTATGTGCACACAATGGGTTCGCTCTATAGTTGTGAAAAGCAATGAGGCCTAGCTCTATATCCTATTAAGTGACTTTCAAGATATGCCATTAAAATGAAATAAAAAGATTTAAGAGCATAAGCAGAGGTTACTGTTTATTTAGTAAAGAGAAAAAAGTAAATACTTTTAAGAGATTGTTGTTTTAAAAACAGACTGGAGGGAGACAGAACCAAAAAAGAAAAGAGAGAAACAAGGAAGAGGAGAAGAGGTGTGGAAAGAGAGAAAAATGATTCTTAAGGCTAGTTATAGAGAAGGAGGGAGCAAAGTTGTGAGGTCATGAGCCCTGTCTCATTTTATAAATTTGACTTTGAAACCATTCAATGATTTTACATTATAATGAAACAACAAAATAAGAATACAAAGCACAATGAAAATAATGAAGCATTGAATATGGAGATGGTGACAAAACCCAACTCATGGCAATTATATAAGTAAAATTGAAAACTAGTCATTTGGAGCACTTGTTTAGTAGAGGCAATGTATTGGATTCAAGCCAAAACATTGGCAAATACTACATGCCCCAAATATGTAGTATTACTACTTACCTTACTCAATTACTATAAAGTACTCAGTTGGTAATTTGGAAATACATTACTAGTGAAAGATATCCTTAAAACAGAGAAAGCTATACTACAAAGAACCCTTTAAAAACCTAAATAGTTAATCATCAATAAAGTCATTGTTATTTGTGTCAGAAATTCTAAGAATATATATTTATGCTGAGACCAGCAAGTAATTAATTGTTGACAATGCAAGTAAACTATAAATATAAAATCAAGGAAGATAAAGAAAAATCCTAAAATCCTTAATTTGCATTGGAAATATCAGTTTGAATGTATCTTGTAATTTTTCTTTAAAATATATGCATATTTCCTAAGCTTGATTTAAGAGCAATAAATTTCAAGCTACAGATTGGGAGAAAATATTAGAAGCCCACATAGCAATAATAGATGTTTATTTAACAACAACACTAATATCTCAAAAGATAACAATCAGATTTAAACAAGTAGAAGACCAATGGATAGTTTTCAAAGGAGATTACAAATGGCTAAGAGTCTATCAACATCCCAGACATTAGGGAAATTAAAATTAAAATGAGATATACTACATGTTTATTAAAAAGGCTAAAATCCAAAACATTGACAACATCAAATGCTCTGAACAACTTGAATTTTTATTCATTACTGCTGCCAATGCAAAATGGAAATGGGCCACCAAACACAGGCCTCTCAATGTGCTAGAGGAAAGAAGGCAGGAAGATCGTGAGTTCAAGGTCTTTTTTGGCTAAATAGTAAATTCCAACTGAGTCCAACCTGGGATACATAAGACCCTGTCTCAGAGGAGGCATTCAATTTCTTATCAAGTTAAATATATATACACCATATGACCAGTTGAGAATTTATATGAAAGTCAGGTGTGTCAACACTCATAAGAAGTGACCATTTTACTGCATTTTTTTGAGATAGGGTCTGTAGCCCTGGCTGTTCTTGAGCCACTAAGTAGATCAGACTGTCCTGGAACTCACTATGTAGACCAGGGTGGCCTTAAACTCACAGAGATCCACCTGCTTCTGCCTCTAAATCAGGAATTAAAGGCATATAAAAATTAATGTTCAACTTCACTAAGAAGTCAGGGAAGTACAGATTAAAACAACCAAAGTGGGGATGGGGTTGGCTGGAGAGATGGCTCAGTGGTTAAGAGTGGTTGCTGCTCTTCCAGAGGACCCAAGTTGGTTCCTGAAATCACAACAACTCACAGTTCTCCTTTAACTCCATCTCCAGGGTGTCCAGTGTCCTCGTCTGCCTTCTACAGACACATAAACACACATGGTAAACACACATGTTTACATGTAAATAAAAATTAAAAATAAATTTTTAAGACTGCAAAGAATTGCAGTACATCCTCTGACAAAAATATGTAAAATTAAAAAACTAAACAATACAAACATTTAGAGGTTAAAAAACCATAAATAAAAATGCTTGTGGAAATGAAAATTTTTGCTGTGCAGAGTCCACTAAAGTTCCCATATCGGTGCCATACACTCCAGTAATCATACTGAAAGAAATGAACAAGAGAATCATAGCAAGAGTATTTGTAAAAGCCCCAAAGGAGCTATCTATCAACAGTAAAATATACAAAGGAATCTAAATACATGGCATATTCATACAATGGAACATTAGCCACACGGACAAATCTCACAAACATATTGCTGAACCAAAGACGTCACAAAACAAAAATCACAGAACATTTCCACGTACAAAAGGTTCAGGTGAAAGCCAAAAAGTCAAAAATAAATCTTATTTTATTGTTTATAGTGACAAAAGTCAAAGTAGTGATTATGTGTAGAGAATGGCAGAAGATTAAGAGGGAGGAACGGGTCATATAATTCCACATAAAATACAAAATGCTCAGTTAAATTTGATTTCTAAACAAAATCTAAACAAGTAATATTTTAGTATAACTAGGCCTCAGGCAATATCCAGAACATTGATTTTTACCTGCTGAAAATGGCAACCCCAGTCAAGGGGGTCGCTTTCAGTGGAGTGCTACTGCTAGCACTCCATTCCGTGATGTGCAGCTCATGACCATCAGCTCAGGAAAACCCACTATGCATTGTTCTGCATGTGTTAGTCTTTCCAATAAAATCTTTTTAAAAAGCAAAGTACACTCTGTACTATGTTGCTGATTTTAAAATATCTCATCCAAACACTCTTTTTTCCTTCCCACCCTTAATCACTGCATGTGAGAATTGAGAGCAGGCAGTGGGCATCAGTAATCAGAAGCATAGCAGAGCCAAAAGCTGAAGGCTCTGCTTACATTTTTTATTAAAATTACTTTTGCATAGCATGCTTCTTTATTTCTGGAATCTTTTTTATGCCCTCATTCTTGGAGCCTTTCTTATTTGGCTGACTTAATCTTGCCATAGAGTAATGTTCTGCTTCAGAGGCCAGACTCTTAACCTCCATCAGCCAAGAAATGAAATGCGCACAGCAGCGCTCGAAGTTGAATTGACTGGTGTGAGGGGTTAAAAATCAATCTCAGAGGGGGCTGGAGAGATGGCTCAGTGGTTAAGAGCATTGCCTGCTCTTCCAAAGGTCATGAGTTCAATTCCCGGCAACCACATGGTGACTCACAACCATCTGTAACGAGGTCTGCTGTCCTCTTCTGGTCTGCAAACACACACAGATTGAATATTGTATACACAATAAATAAATATTTAAAAAAATCAATCTCAGATGGAAAATCTACAAATACTGCCACTCTAGGGCCAGCAACTGAGATACAGACACTGCTCAGAATGTGTAGTCAATTGGGTGCGCACTGAATGCTTTGAAAACTTTGATCAGAGGTTTACAAACACCTCGATGGGCTCCATGTCACTTCTTTTTCATCCGTTTTTACTGCCTTCTGATAAAGACACTGGCAAACCCAAGTAAAGGGCAGAAACTCCTAGAAACAAAAGCCTAGTTTTCCTCCTGTTACATACACTGTTACTTATTGCCTAGTTCTTTAATGTTCTAGGGGGTTATGATGTTTGGAGGGTTGTTTGTTTTGTTTTGTGTGTGTTTGTACTTTCATCCTGTACTCTGGGTATAGGTGTCTGTCTCCATAGTGTGACACTAAACTTTATAGGCAAATGGAAGGCTTCCCTATCTGCCATGCCTCCTGGTGGATTCTTCTATTTAATAACAAATTTTATGGTTTTTTTCCACCCAGAGTACTAAAGATAATAATTAGACTCATGGGCTGTAAAGACCAGTTGCCTGAAAGAAAACTAGTATCACCACGAAGACCAGCTTTGGGCCTCAGTTTTCTCTACTCTAAATGAAAACAAAATGAGTATCTAATTCAAATGGCTGTTGGGAACACCCACGGCGATTCTAGCACAGCACTGGACACACATTAAACACTCCCTGGTTATTTTATCATCACCATCACCAGCTACTTTGGATGGCCCTGCTACCTGTACTTAGATGTCATCTAAGGAAAACATTCAGATGCACTTTAAGAGAAAGGAGGGGAGGGACCATGAAGTTTGGATTTGGGTGTAGTCAGCACACAGGAAAAAAAGGGGAAGGAGCTAGCTCTCCGTATGATCTAGGGAGATAAACACTCCTGGATCCTGTCTGGACCCCAGGATCTGGCCAGGACCTCAGGCGTCCTGCCTACTCACATTGCGGTTAAAGCTGTTGCCAGGCAGAAGCGGCAGAGCCATGCCTGTCAGCGTCCGATGAGGATTGAAAATCCGACCACAGAGAGATGGACAGGCTACAGCCTCGACCGCCGCTTGTTTGCCTCCAGCGTTCCCTGGAGACCGGAGGTGGCGTCACTGAGGGAGGAGGGGCTAAGATAGGTGGGGTAGGGTAGGGGGCTTGGGGCGGGGCTTAGGGCAGAACCAAGGCCTGGGAGGGGGTGGGACGAAGCAGAGGCCAGAGGCGGAGGCGAGGCCGAGCCCGCAGGGCCCCTCCTGTCCCTGGTTTCACTACCCAGCCCAGCCCACCCGTACTAGCAGCCTAATCCAGACCTCACTGGTCTCCCTGCCCACGCAGTGAACTGCTGTTTCCACCCACATCGCTTTTGGCTTTCACTCCTTTTTTCTGGAGCTCATATTCTCCCATGAGAATTCTTGCCACAAAATTGTATACCATTTTGTTATTAAATTTAGTTTAAATGCCTCAAAAGTACAGAAATTCAACGGACTCCTGTGAGCTCACAGAGCTGTGTTGCATTTACATCAACCTTTATTTTGTAATTTAAACTTTCGAGATAAACCTAAAAATCATTCACAACCTACAGGGAAACCCATTCCAGCAGTAACCATGGCCTTCAATCCTTCCTCTTGATCATTTTATATATGAACTAACTGTGGGAAATGTAAGGGCCAATCAGTAGTGGTAGGGGGAGGGTCAAGGAGCATAAAATGAGACTCTTAACCTGGCATGGTGTCTTACACCTGTAATCCTAGCACTCAGGAGGTAAAGATAAAATGATTACCTGAGTAACCCAAGTCAACCTGGGCAACACTGGGAGATTATGTCCCCCACAAACAAACAAATTCAAGACTGTTCCATCATGCTCCCAGATGCATAGGATGAAAACCTACGGTTAATTAGTCACATCTCTGCTGGCTATACACTCCGCTATGTTTATTGCTCCTCCTCATTCTGTTGAGATGCCCTAACCCCAATTACGGCTGGCCTTATTCTCTCCCTTAGAAGTGGCAGTGGGAACAACCGATCATGTTTGCAGGGCCTTCATTTGTGGATTTCAAAATGTAATTGTTACACTCTTCTTCAGGAAGCTGCCTTGCCTTCCCCCCTCAGGCCATCAAACTCCCTGGCTAGGTCTAGAGCTCTTGTCGGCTGACTTTTCCTGTTTCTTCTACTGCTTTGCCTCGCCCTTCCTCTGCCCAGTTCCGAGAAACCTCAAGCTGTTTTTACCAGGCAGACTCTGGTGGTGGAAATCACACCACCTTCTAACAGCATGCCTTTCTTCCTATGCTTTATTGAGGTAAACCGTTCTTGTCTTCTGGGACTTGATTTTCTGTGAGAGAGAGACACAGGTTTTGCCATTGCTGGGAAATGAATGTTCCCTCAGCTCCCTTCCACCCCTCCTCCATCTGCATTAAGCATAATACTCACTAATTGTGCCTTCCTCCTCCTGCTTTGTAATCATGTGTTTACTTGAATTTTCTTTAAATGCCTGAAAATTCTTCAAAGACAGACATTATTCTTCAGCCATCTCCATCTTTATTTTCTGTGTTTATAGTGCTTACATTTTTCCTTGCCTCCCACACACGTTATTTGCCATGGGCATGGGGTCAAACCACTGAGTAACCCAGCCCCTGCTCTTTTCAGCTATGGGTTTTATATTTGAGATCTTTACATGTTGACACATCCACCAGATGGACTTCATTCATCTTATGTGCCTTCCGTGATTAGAACATAAATCAGTTCCCCATCTACTGTCATCTCCTGATGACAATGACTGTTTTCAACGTTTTACTAACTACCAACAATAAGCAGCGAGTGACCTAAATCTCTTCTTTTGTTTGGAGATGTTTTGTTTTGAGACAGTTTCACCATGTAGTCCCTGATGGCCTCTAATTGATAGTCTTTCTGCTCCTGCCTCCTGAGTGTTGAGGCTATAGGTGTATGTCACCAAGTCCAGCTTCTCCTAAATGCTTTCTAAAAATACCTCCTTTTTGTTATTCTTTTTATTTAAATAACTTATTTTCATTTATTTTACATACCAAGCTGTTTCCTCCCCTTTCTCTCCCATCCATTCTTTCTCATCTCCCTTCAGAAAGGAACAGGACTCCCAAGGGCTTGCACAAAGCATGGCCCATCAAGTTAAGGCAGGACCGAGCTCCTCCCCTTACCTCGAGGAGGGGCCAGATAGTCCAGCATGGGGGAACGGGTTAACAAAAGCCAGCTAGTGCCAGGGAGAGGTTCTGATCTGAACGTTAAAAGCCTTACAAAGAGACCAGGCTACAAGATTGTCACACACATGCAGAGGGCCTAAATCAGTCCCATTTAGGCCCCATGACTGTTGGTCTAGCATCCATGATCTCCCATGAGCTCAGGTCAACTATCTCTGTCTGTTCCCCTATCATGGCCCCCTGGCTCGCACAATCCCTCCTCCCTTTCTTCCACAAGACTCTTGAAGCTCAGCACAGTGCTTGTCTGTGGAAGTCTTCCTCTGCTTCCATCAGTTACTGGATAAAGTATCTCTTTATTGCCTCACTGATGGCAATTAGGATAGTCCCCAATCTGTTTACAGTAGGTCAGGCACCCTTTCTACCATGTCTAGGAGTCTTAGTTGGGGTCATCCTTGTGGGTTCCTGGGGTTTCACTGCCACCAGGGTTTTCGTAACCCCAAAATGGGGCCCTTATCAAGATGTCTCTTTTGTTATTCCTCCATCCTGCCTCCAACCCACCTCCTGCACCCAGCCCACCCAACCCACTCCCTCTTGTTCCTATCCCTCCATCCCTCCCAAACCCCACCCCCAGTTTACCCAGGGAAATCTTTTTACTTCCTCCTCCCAGGAAAATCCATGCATCCTTCTTTGGGCCTTCCTTGTTATGTAGCCTCTCTGGGGCTATGGATTATAAGTCGGTTATCCTATCCATTACTTTTAATAACCACACACTCAGAATGATTTTTTCTAGTTCCTTTCATTTGCCTGCAAATTTCATGAGGTCATCATTTTTACAGCTGAGTAATATTCCATTGAGTAAGTGTACCACATTTTCCTTATCCATTCTTTGGTTGAGGGGTATGTAGGTTGTTTCCAGGTTCTAGTGTAATGGTGTAAATGAATGCAAACAGATTGTAAAATATATACACAGCATTAATGTGGAAATTAGACTTATAGTACCACGGTTCCCACAGAGAACAGGAAGCAGAAGGGGCCGGCTGCGCTCACTCCTGGCAGATTTATAGGTAAACATTCGCCTGAGGCGGACACGCCCCCTAAGGCTGGGCTTAACCCTACATCTCCCCCTTTTGTCTAACTAAACCAAATACAATTATAACAAATAATAAATATAACAAACAATATTGAGAACAAAAGTTTTGCTAGACATTCTATCTCAAGGAGTCTAAATTATGTAGAGAGTAACTACAATTATATAATCTTCAACTCCATCAAAGATCTGAGAAGGGAATAAATATTACTTAACAAACGAGAGATATCCAAAATGTGCAACAATTGACAGAGACAACTGACTACCTGGGCAATCACCCAAAGTCTCGTTTGCAATGTTGAGTCAACCAACTTTGGCTAAGGCCTAACATAACTGACATACCATTATTAAAGGCAAGGAACTTTCTTAGTACTATCCTACCCTGTCTTGGCAGGATAAGACAATCCTGTTTCATCCACTTAGGGATATTCTGTATCTTTGTCAGAAGTTGAGGTATGGGCTTTCTTAACCCAAAGGCTAGTTCTGCCAAGAAGACAAGCTCCCAGTGGAGTGTCTTTGGTGCTCAACGTTCTCTCGGGGGTAGAGTGACATTGCCAGGAGTAATTGTGTCTCGTTGGCACAGAATTCTAAGTTAGATTAAAGGCCATTTTCTACAACTCTTCGAAGAGGCTGAAGATTATACTATCTATACTAAATATAATCTCTATGTATCTAAAAGACCTGATTAACCTAAAAATAAATATGACAAACGTATAGTTTTCAATACCTATCTAACTTGAAGACTAAAAGAATAAACAACTGTGCAATATATGAATACAATGATCTTCAACTGTAAACAATGTCATTACATATCAAATGTAAACAATGTTATTATATAAATAGTATCAGAGGTAGAAATGTACATTGTAATATGGTAGATGTATCAATACAATAT
Organism: Microtus ochrogaster; assembly: GCF_000317375.1. Classification (NCBI taxonomy): domain Eukaryota; kingdom Metazoa; phylum Chordata; class Mammalia; order Rodentia; family Cricetidae; genus Microtus; species Microtus ochrogaster. The sequence goes on along the minus strand of NC_022026.1, from coordinate 61,206,609 downwards.
AGACAAAGTTATAAGCATACTCATACAAAAATAGAGGTAGGAACACTCACATTCAATATTCAATATATCAATATACAGGAAACAGTACCAATACAATTTTCTAAAAGCAGTAATTCACAAATACCAATCATCCCATCAAAACAGTTAATCCCCCCCTTTTTTTAAATATACCCCTAATTCCATAAAATATCTCCCCATCCCCTCAACCCTAAACCAAGCACTAAAAGATGTCCCTAACCCTGAGGGCAAACTCTGTTGGGAGAGGGGACATCCTCCTCTAAGATTGCTTCTAGCTGACATGGGGGCGACATTCTCCTTAGGAGCTCCTGTGAAAGCAAATGATGGTAAAATTCCCAAATTAACCTTTGACCTAAGAAAATTATAACTAGTCTCTGAGCATATTGAGCAGGTCCGGCCAGAGTGTTGTCAAAAATGTGCACCATTCGAAATTGTCTCGTGCAGTTGGTACCAAAAAACAGGTCTAATATTAGCGCTTAAAAAAATATTCATGACGTCATCAAAACCAGATTGAGTTGATGTTGTGGGGCCCCATCTTCATCCTGGAAACTTCAAAGATTACTGTAGGAAAATTTGTTGTTTGTTATGGGAAGTTTAAACATTAACAACAAAGACATATACTGACATATAAAGAAAGACACTGTAGCGAGCTGCGTGGTGTCACACCTGATGGAGATGTATAATCAACTCCTGAGATGGCTAAAGCCTGACCTATGCTATGATCATGCAATGAATATCAGCTGCCTGCATATGCGTGAACCTATGGGCAGTGCCCACATGGCAGTTTGGGGTTGGCAGCCCATGCCTACTTAAGGGCTGGGAGAGGTTTGCCTGAGGAGAGAGGAGAGAGAGAGAGAGAGAGAGAGAGAGAGAGAGAGAGAGAGAGAGAGAGAGAGAAGGAGAAGGAGATAGATTGCTGTAAAGAAAGTCCTGAAAACTGCTGCAAGAAGAGCTCTGGGTGTCGCGTTTTCCTTGCTGGTTGAGGGTGGACATGACAGACACAGATATGAGGAAAGGCAAAGAAAGTTTATCAAGTATATAATTATTCTTATTCTGTCCCATTTCATGGCTCCTGACCTGAGAGAGAAACTCTGAAATATCTCTTATCAACAGGCTTGGGATTGAAGAGGGACTGAGCCATAGTCCAACTCCAAAACCAGCTCTACATATTTATAAAGAAATGTTTAATA
>NC_022026.1:61201974-61203545 GCF_000317375.1 Microtus ochrogaster | reverse complement strand
ATCTCTCCTAATTTGTGCTTTTTGTGTCTTAATTTTTTGCAAACCTATTTTATAACCTAAATAATTAACAGAATCTCCCTTCTGAATCTTTTCAGGAGCAATTTGTAATCCCCATTTAGGTAAAAGTATCTTTATTTCTTCGAACAGTCTGTTCAAGGTATCCATGTTTAAATCGGATAACAAAATGTCGTCCATGTAATGATATATTATCAATTTGGGGAATTTCTTGCGTATTATTTGCAATGGTTGATTCACAAAATATTGGCACAAGGAGGGGCTATTTAACATACCCTGGGGGAGGACTGCCCAGTGGTACCTCCTCGAAGTTTGAGAATTGTTATAAGTAGTCACTGTGAATGCAAATTTTTCTCTATCTTCTTTTTGTAAGGGTATAGTGAAAAAACAATCCTTAAATCAATAACTATGAGAGGCCATCCTTTTGGTAATAAAGAGGGCAAAGGGATTCCAGATTGCAGAGGGCCCATAGGTTGAATAACCCTGTTGATAGCTCTGAGATCTGTCACCATTCTCCATTAACCTGATTTTTTCTTAACCACAAATACAGGAGAATTCCAAGGGCTGGTAGATTCTTCTGTATGTCCAGCATCTAATTGCTCTTGTACCAGCTGTTCTAAATCCTGTAACTTTTCCTCAGCTAAAGGCCATTGCTTTGTCCATATTGGTTTCTCAGTCAACCATTTTAGAGGCAAGGCTGTTGGTATCTGTGAAGGGACATCAATTGCTTGTTCTTGAACAGCCTGAATGGCCGGTTTTCACTATTTGTAATATCATTTAATATTGTTCTCAGAAATATAGGCTCTACAATAATAGGAATGTTAATTTGGGTATTCCATTGTTGTAATAGGTCACGACCCCATAAATTCATTGCAATATTGGCTACATATGGCCTTAATTTTCCTATTTGTCCCTCTAGTCCTATACATTTAACCCATCTCATGCTCTGCCTTACTGGAGATAGGGTTCCAATTCCCAGGAGTTGAACATTTACATTCTGAAGAGGCCAATACGGATGCCAAGATTCCGGGGTAATGATACTTACATCAGCACCTGTGTCCAGCAGGCCAGTAATAAAAATGTCATTTACACACACTCTCAGCTTAGGTCTTTGATCATTTATAGAAGTTTATCAAAACACACGTAACTCGTCTCTCTGATCATTATTGCTTGTAACAGTGGGCATGGGCCTTCCTAATTGTCCTGACTAGGCACGTTCTCTGCAGTAACTGGAAATGACTGAACCATGTTTGCCATGGGGGCCTGTGAGGCCCCCCTCTCACGTTTCCCATCTGTATCAGGTTGCCTCGTCTATCTCTTGTAGATCTGCATTCATTCGTCCAATGTCTGCCTTTTCTACATCTTCTACATAAACCTGAAGTCTGAGTCCTCCTATTTCTGTTATTTCTAGAAGATGTATTATAATTATTTCTGAAAATCCGTTGTCTACAATTCCTTTTCATATGACCCATTTTGCCACAATTAAAACATTTGGTATTCTGGTGTCTCCTTTTACCATTGGAAATTGCTTCTTCTACCCATGCTTCAGTGCCATA
>NC_022026.1:61187459-61201497 GCF_000317375.1 Microtus ochrogaster | reverse complement strand
GCAGAGCTCAGCTGAAGCCAGTCCAAGGGGGTTGCTCTGCTTGTTGTGGCCCAAGATTTTAGCATCTCTTTAACAAAAGAGGCATGCATCCCAAAAGTCATGACACCCTGTTTAATTTCTTTGAGATCATTCATACGAACAGGCTCCCATGTATCTTCCTTGATGACCCTAGGGTTTCTGGAACTAATCACCTTCTCTGTTGTTATTACTGGAAAGGCAGGTAGAGCTGTAGGTAGAGCTTTGTGGAAATTGTCCCGGAGGGATTTATCTACAGATGTAGTTAAAATTTGCCTTTCTACCCTTTGTTCTTCTTCATCAGAATTTAGAAATTCCTCAATCTTTTCAATTCTATTCACCATTGCCTTCTGCAATGTCTGTATCTCCTGTCCAGAATTATGTTCCAAAGCCTTCATTGAGGATTCTAAAGTATGAAGTTTGTCCATTAGAAATAACTTCTAATTTTTGGACATAATTTTTATGGCATAAACCGTGCCTTCTTGTATTGACAATCTTTCCGTCAATCTGTCATAAGCTTTAGACAAAATTCAGTTGTCACATTCAGCAGTTTTGATTCTCTCAGTTAATGTTTCAGTTCCTACAGAAAGGGACTGCTGAAGCTTACAATCAAAATCAGCTGTTCCTTCTTCCATAGTAATGAGTTTTTCCTTAACATCAGCCTGTACCTTTTCTAAATTTTGCTCAGTTAACCGAGTCATGTTAAACAAAGATCTGCTCTCTTCTTGGAGAACTTTAAACTGATTCTTGAGAATATTGTTGTCATTCTCAATAGTTTTTAAACATTCAACCTCTGCCTTAAGAATCCTGGATTCGTCTCGTAAAGACTTTATCATATTTCTATTATCAAACCACATAGTACCAAGGAAAACTATGAATCCCAGAAAGATCCATAGATGTGGGGTGCTAGACACCTCTTGTAAAATCTCCCACATGGTACACTCAAAAAGGTTGTTAAAGTCCTGAATTGCAACGTTTTCAGACATTTTATTTATAGAAGAATTTTTTTTACCTGCAATGACTGGTTCCTGCCAGTGGTGGCGAAAGAGTCCACTTGAGTCCACGTGGAGAGCCAGTCTGAAACAACTCAAAACCGAAATTTATTGTTCTGCCTGAGGAGTTAGAGTGGTCGCGGAAGGGGTCACTTTGAATCAGACCAAATCTGCCGCTGTGGCTGCTTTTGTTGCAAAACTGCAGGTACTTGAGCTTCCCAGGTTCTGATCCAAATGCCAAGGCAGGCAAGGAGGGGTTAATTGCTCCAGTGAGCAGGCAGGGTGGAATGGGCGTGTGTGGCCGAGTGTATCTCAGACTCGGCACTGGGCCCAAATCACGAGTCACGAACTAAAATGTGGCACCCAGGAGAGTGCTGTGTTAGCGAGTGGGCTACGCGCTTGGAAGTGTGCTTCCTGAGCTCTGGTAGCTAATCTTGCTTGCAAAGGCGAGCTTGTGCCCCCCGTGCTGGGGCGGGGCAAGATTGCCTGACGTTGGACACCAAAATGTAACGGTGTAAATGAATGCAAACAGGTTGTAAAATATATACACAGCTTTAATGTGGAAATTAGACTTACAGTTCCACGGTTCCCGTGGAGAACAGGAAGCAGAAGGGGCCGGCTTCATGCAAGCCTGGCAGATTTATAGGTAAACATTTGCCCAAGGTGGACAAGCCCCCTAAGGCTGGGCTTAACCCTACATTCTAGCTATTACAAATAATGCCACTATGAGCATAACTGAGCCAGTGTCTTTGTGGTATGATTGCTAATCCTTTGAGTATATGCCTAAAATTGGTATAGCTGAGTCTTGTGGTAAATTGATTAAGAATTTTCTAAGAAACCACCATACCAATTTCTAAAGTGGCTCTAAAAGTTTGACTCCCACTAACAGTGGAGGAGTGTTCCCCTTACTACAAATCCTCACCAACATAAGCTGTCACCAGTGTTTTTGATCTTAGTCATTCTGACAGGCAAAAGATTGTATCTCAGAAAAGTGAACTAATTTCAATGTACTAGAAAAGCTTCAACAATAGAAGCTCAGCTTGGTGACACAGGCTTGTGATGCCAGCTACTTGGGAAGCCAAGGCAAGAGGAACACAAGTTCAGGGGAGTTCAAGGCCAGCCTAGGCTATTTATAGAGCCCTTATCTTAAAATAAAAGTAAAAATACATAAAAAAAACCAAGCAAACAAAAACAAAACAAATACCAGACTAGGGATGTAGTTCAATGTGTAGCACTTGCCTAGAAGCACAGGACCACTCATTAGGAAATATTACAACTAATTCCCATTTACACTTCTTCCAAATTCAACTGTTTTGTCTCTTGGTACACTGGTTTTCCCATACTGTCTATATTGGAACTTTCCTATTGTAAACCTGTAGATAAAACATGTCTTTGTCCCTGGATATTTCAGCACTATCTCCTAAAAACCATAATAGTCTCTTACTTGACTAGAGTGTCACAGTCAAAAACAAGAAAATTAGAATAATACCATTATCTTATATTGACCCGTTCAGCAGGTCCAGTTATTCCAGAGTCTTGAAGGGGCACTACCTGAAAGAATCATGGGCAGGAGAGAGAAATGAGACCAAGCAAAATTCTGTTGTCAAGGTCTCGTTTATTGAAGCAAGCTTTTGTCTTAAATACTCCTCCAGTGAGGAATTGGGTAGGGGGAAGGGGGAAGGGAAGGAGGGACTGGGCTGCTTGGTAGCTAAGTGGAGTAGTTGCAAGGTCAGCAATTAGAGCACCTGCTGTTAGCAATAAGAGGTAAACAATGGGGACACTCTGTGGTGTTGTCTGGAGCTTGAGTCTCTAAGAATAGCACACAATGTTTAGTTAACTTTGGCTTTTATCTCTTTAGGTTTATTTTTCTAGGCCCTGTGAGAAAGGAGAGGCCCAAGATGGCCCCTAACATTATATAAAATTAAAATCTTGTCGACTCTCCCAATAATGTCCTTTTGCCCAGAATCTGATCCAACATCACACATGGCTCTTAGTTTTCTGCATCATTATTCTCCTGTAATTTGGAATACTCTTCCATCTTTTTGTTTTCCTGACCTGACTTGATATTGAGAGGATAAACCTCATTATCAGGGGGAAAATGTCCTCCAGTTTATGATAACTAATATTTCCTTTGGGTTATGGCTTGGGAAAGAAATGCCACAAAGAGAAAGTCTATGTTCTCTTAGTTTAGGAAGGACCAAACAGATGATACTGTAATCTTATCATGACTGTTGATGCTCACTTGGGATAAGATGCAGTATACCAATTTCTTTTTCAATAGACAGGAAAACCGATATAGATATGGAAAGAAAGAAATATGATATAAGCTAGGAGTCTCCACTGATAATTCCTCTTTCAATCAACACAGTAGAATGCATGTTTATGTTTCCTCCTTTGTGCATGTATATGTGTGAGGCATATGTATTCATGTTCACATGTGTTTGTGGGTGCTTGTACACATGTATATAGAGGTGAGAGGTTGATGTATGGTCTTTTTCCTGGAACATTCACCACTTTAAATTCTAAGTCAGAATCTCTCACTGAAGAAAGAACTCACTGTTGGGGCTAGTCTAGCTAGCTAGCTTGCCCTGGGGATCCCATCTCTACCTCCTGAGGGTATTGTTGTGGAATAATCTTTTTGTACACTGTGAAGAATAATCTTTTTGTACATATTTAGCTTAATAAAAAGCTGAATGAATGGCCAATAGCTAGACAGGTTTTCCAGGTGCAGAGGACACTTGGAAGGAAATAGGTGGAGATGCCAAGAGAAAGAGGAAACAGGATGGGCAGTAGAAAGTAAAGGTAACCAAGCCACATAAAATAACATAGATTAAAAGATATGGGTTTATTTAAGTTATTAGAGCTACTGAGAAACAAACCTAAGCTATCAACCAAGCTTTCATAACTAATAAAAGTCTCCATGTCATTATTGGGCAGCAGACTGTCCAACAAAAAAGTCCAATTACAGGTTATGATTGCAGATTTCACAGATTCAATTCAGGTTTTACATAGGTATTGGAATCCAAACTCTAGTCTTTAACCTTGTGTAGCAAGAACTTTAAAGATCTACTGGGCCATGTCCCCAGCCCCGGTGTTCCCCTTTCTGCATCTCATACTTTAGAAACCTGATTCGAAAGAACATCAAAGCATTTGCTTCTTTTTCCAATATAAAACCACAAAAGCAGTTTTAAGCCATCCAACTTGGTAATGGGTAGCTTTGTGGCAGAATACCTGCTTAATATACATGGGGCCTGGAGCTTCTTCCCAGCCCAGAGGGTGTAAAAAGCACATGATGTGGGAGGGTCTTCTGTCTATGTGTTACTTTCATTGGATAATAAAGAAACTGTCTTGGCCTTTTGATAGGACAGCAGCTTAGATAGGCAGAGTAGACCTAACAGAATGCTGGGAGGAAGAAAGCAGAGTCAGGCAGATGCCATGATTCTCCGACCTGAGATGGATGTAGGTTAGGATCTTTCCTGGTAAGCCACCACCTCGTGGTGCTACACGGATTATTAGAAATGGGTTAACCAAGATGTGAGAATTAGCCAGTAAGAGGCTAGAGCTAATGGGCCAGGCAGTGTTTAAATGAATACAATTTGTGTGTTGTTATTTCGGGTGTAAAGCTAGCCATGCGGGAGCCGGGTGGGATGAAAAGCAGGCCTGCTTGTCTCATCACTACAAGCACATAACTTAGGTCTGTGTGAAAATCAAGTCTACCATGGGCTCCACTCTTTGTTCACAGCACTTTCCTTTAGACTTAAGGCTTAGAGTTAAAATACCAAGCTGAAAACTATTGAGTTTGTTTCCCTCTCTGTGTTTGTGGTACTTATTTATTTGTAAGCCATTTTGGTTCATTCATCTATTGACAGACCACATTATTTATTCTTTGTCTTACAATATATAATTTGTATCTGTCCTATATTGGTCTGGTTAGTTTTGCAAACTATTTTTCTTACTTTCATCAACTTTGCCCATTTTCTAAATCATTATTGCTTTTCTGTATCCACATTTATTATTTTTATTCTTATGGTTTCTTTGGGCACATTTGCTTTTCTGACTTTCAAAATTAACCCAATTCATGAATTTTATTTATATTTAGCTATTAAGTGTTTAGAACTATGTTTTTCCTTGTGATCACTAAATGTCTCTGATTTCTAATATTTTCATTACCTTTTTTGCTTTTTTCTTTGTTTTGTTTTGTTTCTAACCCAAGTGTTGTTGATAGATTTTCAATTTCTAGTTGGAAGGAATGTATGAGGTTTATACTTGTTTTTATTCTAGCTAGATGGCACTGTGCTAAGAGAGGTGTTTGGAATCTTTTCAAATGGTATAGGACTTACTGATGTTTTCTTTGTGATCTAATGTTTGTGCGGTGGGGAAGAAATGTCTCAAATGCGTTCTAAAGTTCAATGTGTCCAGTTATCATGTTACTTGCTATTTCTGTGTCCTTACTGTGTCTGATACTTGATCTGCTTTGTGCTGAAAGACTTCTACTAGCCTGTGTTTTCATCTGTATCTCCTTGGAACTGTAGCTATTACTTTTAAAGGATAGTTAGGGAGAGGGATGTGAATCAGTGATACAGCTCTTGCTTAGATTGCATTAAGGACCCAAGTTCTATGCCCAGCAAAAATAAGACAATGATGGTTATTCGATGGCAGAGATTATTATCACTATTACATTTACAATGTAGAATGGTTTTCATGGCTCAGCAGTTAAGAACACATACTGTTCTTACAGAGAACTCGAGCTTAGTTCCCTGCACCCATAGCCAGTGCCAGTGACTAAAAACTGCCTGTAACTCCAACTCTATGGGAATTATTTACTCTTTTAAGAGTCAAGATATATGATTATTTCCCATTTTCCAAACAATGTAATAATATGAAATTTCTTTTATCTTACAATATAAAGGATGGAACTTAAGACCTTGAACATGCTGGGCAACATTATCCCCCTGAGATGAAGCTTTAGTCCTTAAAACTCCATTTAAAGTGACTACATATGAAACATAGAAAATTGTACATCAATATGCATAGTCATATTTATAAAAGACTTTTATTCTTTTCAGATATATGTGTTCTTTTGAAAAATTAAAATAATGGTATAAACACTGCTACAATAGTATGGCATTATGAGGCTAGTTACCTCATTGTGCTTTCTGGTTGGATTTGAGGCCAACTGCACGGGGAGGGGGGTGGATTTCTTGTCTGACACTATAATCCTGGTCAAAATCTCATGAATTGAGAGGTCATAGGGCCTAGAGTAGAACTCTCTGTTGTTCTTTTGCTCAGTTGTTGTCTAACTTTTCTACGGCTGTTATGGGATACAAAGACCAATGCAGCTTATAGAAGAAAGAGTTTATTGGGGATTTCTTATAGTTTCAGCAGTTAAAGTCCATCACCATCATGATAGGGAACATGGCATCAGGCAGTCAGATAAGTGCTGGAACAGTAACTGAAAACTTACATCCTGATGTACAGTAGGAGGTAGAACAAGCTAACTGGAAAAGGCATTGGTTTTGAAACTTCAAAGCCCATCCCCAAAGACAAACCTCCTCCAACAAGGAGGTTACCTCCTAATCCTTCCCAAAAAGTTCTACCAATTGGGACCAAGCATTTAAATACATAACCGTATGGAGGGCGTTCTCATTCACACCACCACAATGGCTATGTTATCAAACTGTCTTCTAAAAATGTATTTTTTTACTATAGGTCAGAGAAGCTTCTTTTGCAGCAGGCAGCAGTTAATACAAAGAGGTCTAATTAGATAAAATGCTGAGAAAAAGAGGCTGAGTACTCAGCTCTAAATAGTGCATCTGTATCAACCTCTCCACTCCCAAGGCTCAGAGAACACTACGGAAGAGGAGATGGAAATAATGTAAAAGTCTGAGGATGGGGCAAGCGCTAGAAAATGCTGTCTTCTGGACATGGCACAGCTATCAAATTTATGAACTCAGCAGCTGTGGTTACCTTCATCAGACCTACACAAGTTAAAGACAACCATCCTGCAGGGATGAGGGAGATGCTGTCCAGGCTCCACTCCTTACTGAGGAGCTATTTGCCATTGATAGAGATTTGGGTTCTTTTTATTCCTTTCAATGCATGCCTCCAATGACATCTGACTTCCCACTATACTCCAACTTCTATGGGCAACTACTGCCTTCCGAAAGCACCACGCTGGGGACAAGGAACAAAGATACTAAATATATGAGCCTTTGGAGAATATCCTAAAGTTAAACTATGGTACAATCTCATACATACTTTTATTACTGAGGCTTATTTTCTTATACTGGTCCCCATGGTTCTCTCTAAGGAGAAAAATACTATAATCTTTCCCTTAAAATAGTACCAAAGTCTCTATGTGTGCTCAACACTCTTCTATACAGTAGCGCAATATTTTCATAGACTCTTCTCCTTCTAGTTTATGTATTGTGCTGATTAGTCTTATTGTCAGACTGACACAGCAAGGGTCATCACGGAAGAGGGAATCTCAACTAAGAAAATTCCTCTATCACAGAGTGGCCTGTGGCAAGCCTGTGGAACATTTTCTTGATTAGTTATTGATGTAGTAGTGTTGCACCCCTTTATGGGTGGCACTAACCCTGTGACTCTGCATTGTATAAGAAATGAAACTGAGCAAGCCATGGAAAGGGGTTCAGTTAGCAACATTCTTCCATTGTTTCTATTTCAGTTCCTGCCTCTAGGTTTCTGCCTTGAGGTTTTAACTTGACTTCCCTTCCTGAAGGACTATGATTAGGACATAGAAGCCAAATAAATCCCTTCTTTTCCAAGTTGTTTTTGGACAGTGTTTTATCAAAGCAATTGAAAGTAAACTAAAACATCCATGATACCTAATACAATATAGAGGCTATCTAAATAACTGCTATACCCTCCCACTGTTCAATGATACAATAGGGTAGCTATTGCTAACAAAATTGTATGTTTCACATAGGCTGACAAAAGATTCTGAATGTTCACAACATGAAGGAATGATAAATGTCTTTGTTGTGAACATGCTCAATATGGGAAATAACCAGGCCAGCTTAAAGATAACAATTACATTTTTAATGGTTACAATGGGAAACTTATGGCACAAGAATGGGGAGTCTGACTTCCTCTGTGTCCAGTGGCAATTGCGCAGAGAGTGCTCAGTTTTCTTCCTGGGTTCCAGGTAGCCACGCCTTAATTAGGCGTGATTGGTTAATAGAGCCTCCCCATCATGTCTTAGGTGGTAGATATGCCAATTACCTGTTGTTATTATTATTATACATTAGATATGTATATTGAAATACCATGTGATAGTTCCTGAACATATCCAATTATTATCTTCTAGTTAAAAAATACATTTAAGAACAGTTATACTTAAGAATTTAGGTGATAATGGAAAGGAATAAAGTCTATCCATGTTTAGTGTAGATGCCAATTTTTAAAAATCTTTCTGATTTGATTTGGGTACAGAGGGCAGATTGTTGGTTATTTAATCAACAATTCTAATTAATCTCTTGTGTTCACAGGGCACTACTTTTCTTTCTTGGGCTGGTTGGCTTTCCTTCATGATGGATTATTTTCTCATGAGTCTATTAGTGTTTATGGCAATCCCACGTATGGCAACTCAACAAAGCTGCAACTATGTGATCAACTCCTGCTTATCTGAAGTGTTTTCTCTGCTATGCTCACACAAGCTGCCTACTGTCTTGTCACAACCATACTCTACACATAGGCTTATTTCTTCTATGTTGACCATATTTAAAAACAGTTCTAATATGCAAGATGGTCATAAGAAGGACGATATTGCCTAAAAATCTAGGCCATAAGACTGCCACACACAATCACCTATCACCCTGCATGTTCATACCATCTCTTTCTGGTCTATTGTTATATCCACCTTTGTGAATATCTCCTACATACTGTCTGTTCTCTCATATGAACAAAAATTTATTGATCCAATGGTTATATTTAAATCAATATTTATTGAATAACCATTCTGATCTATCAGGACCTTTCCCAAACATTGTAATAAATAAGTGACTAGGGTTCTTGCTTATCCTTACCCTGGTTCAGGGAGCGTTGCCAGGTGAGTACTCTATTAAGTAGAGTGACACTTTTAGATACCTCAAATCCAAGATTCTCAGGCGTTCATAGTTTAGAAATTGTAATTTCTTCCATTCTTTTCATTCCAGAGCATACATCTTCCTATTCTGTCTCCCTGATACATCCACCATCAAACGTCTTCTAATATGGCATATAATTCGTCCCTGACAGAAAATTAAAGTGAACTATTTGGAGAATTATAAGGCACCCCCTGAAATAACCAAAGATATATTGCGGCATGCCAAGACCAGTCCTAGGCAACATTGTTATTGATGTTCAAAGAGTGTGTTACCCCCACATAGGGAAAAAACGCGCAGGGGAGGCCAACAGCTCTAACACTTCTGAACAAGCTTCAACTGGCCTAGAAGAAAAGAAAAATTAGCCCAGGAGGAGATTTTCTTTTGAGGAATGAAATCATCCTACAAGCTGGGTCCTTTGTACAAGATGCAACAGGAGAAAGTACCTTTGATGGATATTCTTTGCAAACTTCCTTTTCTCCTCTAGGGCAAATTTGCCTGTAAGTTTCTCTCTACCTAAGTGCTCTCATCAATACTCTGTTCTTTTCTCCTCAGGTCCTAAAAACCAACCACTCTTTCGTATTGTTGTGTGCTTGAAAGGGATACATCCACATTTCAATTTCTCATCTTGTACAGCTAAGAATTAATATCACCTTTTCACAAAAACAGGAAAAAATTGGAGACACGTAGTAACTCATTGTTAGGCTAGTATTTCCTTGGCACCAAAACCAGACAAACTCTCACCAGAAAAGGAAACTACAGTTATCTCTTACCAATAAAGACTCTGAAAGAAATGAGAGGCCAGAGTGCATTTAAGTGGTAGAGCACATGTCTGGCATGCACAAAGTCCCAGATTACACCCTCAGCTACAATGAAAAAGAAACAGAAATACTCAATAAAGTACTAGCAAAGCAAATCCAGCAGCATAGAAAAAGGATTATAGAGCAAAAAACAAGTGGGATTTTTTCCAAGATTTCAAAATTGGCTTAGCAGCTTACAGAAAATGATGCAATGCATCACATTAGCTGAATGTGGGGGCTGCAAAAATTATTGGCAGCTGTCAAAGGTTTCTGTACATGCAATGACCAAAAATTACCTCAAAGTCAAATAGATCATGAATTCAAGGTGTTTATGTCTATCATATTATGACATCACTGTCGCCTTAGTTCTTAATGTACACCACTGTGCATACCATCACACCACACAACACTAATTAGCACTGAGCTCAGATAGAAGATTATTGGATGCTATAAACTGTGTGGATTTTTTAAAGATTTATTTATTTATTAAGCATACAATGTACTGCTGGCAAGGAAGGCACCATTACAGATGGTTGCGAGCCACCATGTGGTTGCTGGAAATTGAACTCGGGACCTCTGGAAGAGCAGCCATTGCTCTTCTTACCACCTGAGCCATCTCTACAGACCCAACTGTGTGGATTTTTTTAAGTTTTCTAATCTTTTTAAATATGTGCTTTTCATATTTATTCCCCTCAAGAAAGTTACAGACAGTATACATTAAAACAAACTTTACTCGCAGAAAATATTTCTTTCCTATTTATCTAATTTCTATTACATGTCACATTTTAAGGCTATGGATGTAGTTCAATTGTAACGTACCATTGAGTAAATGTAGGTCCTAGCATGTATAAGAAGGACCTTATTCAACATTCCAAAAATCATGCTGATTTTTTTATTCTAGATCTTTCAGGTGTGCTGTTTATTTGCTAATATGAGATCTCTATAATTTTTATGTAGGTACTTAATGCTATAAACTTGCCTCTTAGAATAGTTTTCATTGTGTACCATAAGTTTGGACATATTGTATATTTATTTTAATTCAATTCTAGGAAGTTGTTAACTTCTTTCCTAATTTCTGTCTTGACAAATTTTTCATTCTGTAAAGAATTGTTCAGTTTCCATGAGCTTGTAAGCTCTCTGTTGTTTCTGCTGTTGATGTCCAGCTTTAATCTGTGGTGGTCTCATTGGATGTAGGGAGTTATTTCAACTTTCTTTTATCTGTTGAGGCTTGCTTTATGTCCAAGTATGTGGTCCATTTTGGAGGTACTGAGAAGGTATTTCCTTTGTGTTTGGGTGAAATCTCTGTAAATATCTGTTAGGTCCATTTGGTTTATAACTTCAGTTTGTGCCAGCATTTCTCTGCTTAGGTTTTGTCTGGAAGACCTGTCTGTTCATGAAAGTAGGGTTTTGTATCCTCTCAATATCAGTATGTGAGGGTCAATATGTGCTTTAAGCTGCTTTACAAACTTGGGTGCCCTTGTCTTTGGGGTATAGATGTTACAAATTACAATGTCCTCGTATTGTACTTTTCCTTTGAATAGTATGTAGTGTCCTTCCCAATCTCTTCTGATTAGTTTTGGATTGAAGTCTATTTTGTCAGATATTCATATTCATACACCAGCTTGCTTCTGAGGCCCATTTTCTTGGAATACTTTTTTTCCCAACCTTTTATTCTGAGGTAATGTCTATCCCTGATGTTGCAATGTGTTTCTTGGATTCAAAAGGATGAATTTCTTTTTATCCATTCTGTTAGCCTGTGTCTTTTTATGTGAGTTGAGACCACTGATGTTGAAAGATATCTGTAAGCAGCATTTGCTGGTTCTTGTTATTTTGTTTTTGTGGTGTGTGTGTGTGTGTGTGTGTGTGGTTTGTGTATGTTTCTCCTCTTTTGATTTGCTTGTCTGGGATTATCTATTCCCTTTATTTTCTTGAGTGTGATTAACCTCCTTGAGTTGGAGTTTACCTTCTAACACCTTCTGTAGGACTGGACTTGTAGATAGACACTGCTTACTTTTGGTTTTAGCATGGAGTGTCTTTTCTCCATCCACAGCAATGTTTCTCAACCTTCCTAATGTTCCAACCCTTTAATACAGTTCCTCATGCTGTTCTGACCCCCAATGATGAAATTATTTCCTTGCTACTCCATAACTGTGATTTTGCTACTGTTATGAATCCAAATTTGAATATTATTAGATATGCACGATATCTGATATGTGACCCCTGTGAACAGGGTGGTTTGACCCTCAAAAAGATCACAAACCACTGCTCTACTCCTGTTATTCTTAGATTGGATCATAGTGTCCCACATTTTCTGGATGTTTTGTGCCAGGAAATTTTTTCAGATATAACATTTTCTTTGACTAAGGTATCCATATCTTCAATGCTTCAGAGTTTCTCTTCTATCCCTTGTATTCTGCTGGCGAAACTTGCTTCTGTGGCTCCTGTTCTAGTTCCTAGGTTGTCATTTGCAGATTTCCCTCAGTTTGGATTTACTTTATTGATTGTATTTACATTTCCTTCTATTATTTGTGTTTTCATGGATTTTAAGGGCATTTATTAGTTTCTTCTTTATGGACCTTTATAATATGCATAAAGATTATTTTAAGGTCCTTCTCTTGTGCTTCAGCATTGTAATACTCAGTGCCTGCTATAGTATCGTTGCTGGCTCAAGCAGAGACAGACTGTCCTGTCTGTTATTGTATTGTTGTGTTGGAATTTAGTCATCTAGGACATTGAGTGCTGATATCTGGTCTTGTCTTTTTTGGGGTGGGTGTTTTGTTCTTTGGTTTCTGTTGTCCTCTCTGGTTCTTAGCAGAGTATAGCGGCTACGTGTTACCTGGTAGGAAATTCTTATGGGATCCTGACAAGTGTGACCACTGGGGGTTCTTGGTAAAATATGTTCCTGGGTATTGTCAGCTCATACTTAAAAATGGAGATGAACTAGGAGAGGAGTCTGAAGGAATCCACAGGAAGGAGGTAAGCAAAGTGTTCTATCGGGATCTGCTTAGTCCCCTGGCCAAGGGGGCAGAGATTGTGGAGAAGGCACAGCAGAAGGTCTATTACTGAGCTGTACAATAGAATGGGTGACTGCACTTGGACTATTGGAGGTAATGGTGAAGAGCTACAGTAAATCTACCTGCTTCCCTGGCCAGAATGGGCTGTGAGTTTCCAAGAAATGCCTCCTAGAATTGGAGGATGCTATACAAGCCATGAGTAAGGCAAAGGAAATTTGGAGGGAAGATCTGTGTGTTCTACTGGAAATGGACATGGGGGAGAGGAGGAGGATGCAGAAGGTACATCTGCAATGCTGAAGGTGAGACCGGGGAATTGGATTTGGGAGAGTGAAGTAAGAGGTGAAGATCTGTACTTAGCCTACCTGCTTCCCTGGTCAGAGTGAGATGTGAGTTCCCAGGAAGCACCTGCTGGACTTGGATGCTGGGATAAAACAAAGTAGGTGGAGGGAGGTTGGGAGGGGAAGAGCTGTGTGAGCCACTGGAGATGGGTCTGGGAGAGAGGCCGCAGCAGTGTTCTGCTGCAGAGCTGTGGATGAGACTGTGCAATTGAATTTGGGGGAAGTGAGGTAGAGGTGAAGATTTGCAGTTAGCCTAGCCTCTTTCCTGGCCAGAATGCCACTGGATTATTTACTTGAAAAGTTGAACTTCATTGTACATGATTCAATAAATGTTAATTGTCTTTTGTTTCTGTTTTTATGAGAAACACTATGATCAAAATAAATTTGGAGATAAAGGTTTATTTTACAGTCCATCATGACGGGAAGTCAGGCAAGGAACTTGAGGGAGGACCTAATGAAGAAGCTGTGTAGAAACACTGCTTACTCTCTTCTTTCCCATGTATTTCTCATCCTGCTTTTGTATATCACCCAGTCCCATATGCCCAGGGATGACACGACCCTCAATGGGCTAGGCTCTTTCATATCAATCATAAATCTAAAAAATAAATGCTGCATACTCTTGCCTATAGTCCAATCTGAAGATAGGATTTTCTCAATTAAGGTTCTCTCTTTTCCGATGATTCTAGTTTGTTTCAAGTTGACAAAAAACAAAACAAAAAAATGATGTGGGAGTGTCATATATCAATCTGTTGATTTCATTGGTTAAGCAATAAA